>NW_018128102.1:558708-590698 GCF_001952655.1 Monopterus albus | reverse complement strand
GCCTTCAAACACTCTGGAGACCAGGAGGCAGTCTGCGAATACTAACATGGTGAAGCAGAAAGAGAAGGAGAGGGAACAAGCGAGGGAGATGGAAGGGAGGGCAAGGGAACAAGAAAGAGAAGAAAGGTTGAGAGAAATAGAGAGGCAGCAGGAGAAGGAAAAACAAGAGAGGGAGCTGGAAATGGAGAGGGCAAGGCTGAGGGAGATTCAGCAAGAGAGGGAACAAGAGGAGAGGGTGAAACAGTGGGAAAGAGAAAGAGAGAGGGAGCTTGAGTTGGAGAGAGAAAAGGTGATGGAGAAGGCCAGAGAGATGGAACGGCTCAACAAAGAAAGAGATGAAGGGCTTGAGAGAGAAAGAGAGAAAGAAAGGGAAGAAGATACTCAGCTCGTCTCACATCAGGAGTTTTATGCCAATTCTGGCATCAGAGAAAAGCATCAAGACTTCCAACATAAGGACAACTTCCAGCCCAAACCTCAGGTGTTTTCTCACAGCCAAACCCAGAGTCAAGTCCTGAGATCAGCTTTTTATCCAGTCAGCACGGCCTCTCAGCCCCTGGAAATCCAGCAACCTCTGCATCAAGGGTACACAGTGAGGAGCTACACACCTACAGAGGTAAGAGTGCTGCTCTCACTGCAAAACAATCACACAATCAGATTCATGAAAATGTATGTGAACTCACACTTAGACACACAGTTTGTTTTCATCACTGACAAAGACACACTTAAAAGGTTCATTAAGGAGTCAGGTTAACTCTTTAGGAGGACTCTGTTGTCCTGAGATCTGCATCATAAAGTTGACTTTTAGATTTATACAAAACAAGAGGCATAACATGCTATAGATGTGCCTCTCCTTATTACTCAAAGACTCTTAAGCGTATGTGTGTCCTTAAGTGACCTACATTTTTAAACCTTTAAACTGTGAGAACTGACAACTGCTGGCTGGCCTGCAACCAGAGCACTACAGATAAATGAACTATTGTATACAAGCAGCATTATTTCAAGGCATCACCCCGGCTAACATACAGTATGTTAGAGGTTTTAATTGCAACTGTTAACAAGTATCTTTAGCATCCTGCTGGCCCAGCAGCAGGCATGCTAAGCTAAATAACAGCAGCACTGGAACCAAATAATGCTTTTCAAACTTTACAGCTCGCTAAAAACAAGTCGTGGAATTTGGACCAAACTGAAATGACCAATGGAGACTGAAAACTGTCTTGGTCCTTTGAGCCAGCACCAGAGAGGGGTCAAGCAGCAACACTTGGAAGTTAGAGCTAAGTGGCCCCTCGTTCAAAGTGCTCTGTGGTTAAATGGTTGGTTTGAAGTCGAATCTAGCATTCTGCATGTGGTCAAAGTATGAAATTCTCATCAAAAGTGCAGCAGATCATTGAAATAATTCATGGAACTGAGGGAGATTGGGGAAACATCGGTGGACACTTGAGTCAGCGATAATAGTAGCTTTGGGTTTCGTCTTTACCACAGGCTGATTAAAGTTACTTGGCAGAGGGTGAAGCCCTTTGTCTGAACCTATGAAACGTCAACCTATTGGTAACCTTGTCATTTAACACTGAGCAAACCAAATTGACATTTGTTTTGGATTAAATGCATCTTCAGTTCAGCACATATTTGGCTCAACTTGACACTGTTTTGTTGTTCTTGTGTAGTTTTCACTGTGCACAGGCCTCGGGGGAACCTTGAACCCTGACTTCTTCATGTTTCTCCTTTTCAACTGAAAAGCTGCTGGTTTAACAGTTACAGATGTGCTGGATTAAGGACTAGGGTGTGATAAGACCCCATGCAGAGGGACACCTATTTAAATGCAGTCATGCAAAGGGGACGCATACACATCAAGGAGTACATGTAAACACAGACACATATGCATGATTCCATTTTAAATGAAATTTATTCAGAATGTTCCTGTGTGTGTGTGTGTGTGTGTGTGTGTGTTTGGACAGAGGAAGGAAACAGATCGTAAAAGTACAGAAATGTTACTGGCTGCTATTTTCAGTCTTGCTTGTGGTCTGTCACTCAGTAGGCTCTTATTTGACAAGCTTAGCTATGTTTTCATAAACGTTGGGAAATTACCAGGGCTGCACAAAACCAAGCGCTCCCTTTTTCTCCCTTAGCTTGGTTTGAAGCACGGCATCTCCGTGCTAATGCAAACATGGCAGAATCATTGTCACACGAGACATGCCCTGTTGACAGCCAAATATATGAATGTGTTGGTAAAACATTTGATATTAAGATTGAGTGTTAGTTTGCCTGAACTCTTCCAAGATGTTTTTGAAGTCAAAATGCTCCAAATTCAGCAGAAAAGGCCTCCACCCCATCAGTCTTCTCACCACAGAAGTACATGGCGGGGTGGAGTACCACACCCACTTCCTATCAGCAGGAAGGTGTGCCGATCCAACACTTTGCTCCTTCATTCCTTTGGTTATTAATCAAATTTAAATCTCTTCCACAGACCCATCCCGCCCGGCAACAGGACACAGTCAAGGTCAACAGGAAGTACAGCCTGACTGAGAGGTGAGCCACTTCCTTTAGTAACAGAGTACAAACACAGACACATACATTCATAAATGGTCAGATGGTCTTATACTTGTATAGTGCTTTTCTGTGCTTTACAGTGCACTCCAAGTGCTTTCACACTATTTGGCCATTCACACACCGGTATTATCACCAGGAGCAACTGGGGGTTCAGTGTCTTGCTCAATGCACTCGGTCACACTTGGCTGTGACTTGACTGTAAGGAGCCCTAAGTGTGCAGATCAATCATCCAGGCTTAAAATCTGGCCATTTGTTTTCTGTTGTTCCTCTTTCTCTACATCACAGGGACTACCCAAGCTGGAGGTGGGAGCCCAGACCACCAGAGAGCATCAGTCAGTACCAACACTACCCCCACCAGGGTCGATGGGGCCTCAGACAATTTGATGACAGCAGCAGTGACCGTAATGGATACACCTTCGCTCCTCCTTCGGCTCGTCTTTTAAGAGCCATGTCTGAAAACGACCTCCACTTCGACAGCAGCCACCGCTGGTTGCCATCAGTTTCTGTGGCATCCAGCCAGACACTGTGCGAGGTGGAGGAAGGAGCAGGTGGCGTCAGAGGAGGAGACGCAGCAAATGCTGCCAAGGAAAATAGGAAGAAGACGCCACCTCCTCCGAGACCACCGCCCCCAAAGTTGGAGCAGTTCCACCGCAGGCGTGCATCTCACCACACCCTCTTCTCCACCTCTTCTTCCTCTGCTGCTTTGCACTCCAGCCCTCCATCTTTTGAAACCCCGGAGGGGCACTATTCGACTCACTCCTCATACATCCCATCACTTGAAATATCCAGGCAGAGGTCTTATAGTCTTCCTCCAGAGAGGCAGGAAGTGTCAGAGGGTTGCCCTCGTTGTAGATGCAACCAATCTCAAACCCAGGAACGCACATTTGCCCACACCTCATCCCCTCAGAATCAACCACAGCTGCAGGAGCACCAGCCGTTTTCCCACTTTCCACCCAATCAGTCTCAGGCCCAGTTTCAGGAACAGCCCTTTACTGTTACTCCACCCAGCCCGATGTTCTCCAGGAGAACCTTCAGACCTGTGGACCCGCCCAAGAGAGAAAAGGAAGGGAACATGAGGAGCACGTATAGAGGGCAACAGGAGAGGGTGGAAGTTTTGTCAACTCAGCCTCTACCTCCACCACCACCACCAGAGACCAGTGTGAGCAGGTGAGATAGGCAGGAAAGAGTTAAGTTATTTTCTGGATTAACTGAATTGGATTAGTCAAATAATTGTTTGACCCATAAAATAAAAAAGTGCACATCACATCTATAGTGAGCCCAGGGTGACCTGTGTAAATAGTTTTTTTTAACAATCAAGTGGTCAAAATCAGTTTACTGTTGTAAGGAATAAGAAAGTAAGCAAATATGCACATTTGACATTTGACAAGCCAGTTTTTTTTTACCAGAACAGTGACTTAATTAATTGAATATCAAAATATAAAATCAAATTCTCTTTCAACAAAGTTATTTTGTTATTTTGTGTGTCAGCAGTTTTCCTGAGATACGTGTCAGCCGCGGCCCTGAACAGGACAGAATGTCAGTAAGACAACACAAGCAGCAGCACAGCATGAGACCCGGAACTGAGAAGGAGAGACCACCATCTTCCAGGACTCATAGTGACACAGCACATCTTCCTGCTGTAGAAAATGGAGGCGTTGAATCCTACTTTCCTGTAGACTGTGAACAGCAGCAGCAACAGCTCTGCATGAACAGAGGCTTCCAGAGCGTCGAGCAGCACAAGAGTCATGAACTCGGAACAGAATCTGAAACTACCCTCAGTCCGAGTCCTGCGCAGAGCCTGGAGGCTGACCTCGACGTCCCCATTGAAACGGACATAGATGATTTCCAGGAGGAAGAGCTTCCAGCAGAGGACGAACCGATCACCAGCGAGCTCCCGTGCTTTGCGCTGCCAGTTACGGTCCTGGAGACGGATATCGACAGCTTACCACATTCTGAGGGCTCACCACTGGGCAGGACGAGGGCAGAAAGCAGCTCTCTGGAGGAGGAGCTGGAGGCCAGGGAGAGCAGTAGAGAGCGCCTGAGCCTGGAGGAGCTCTTCCCCCAGAGCAGCGAGGGAGAGCTGGGCATGGAAAGCTGGAGAGGAGCCTATCACAGCATGGAGCACAACACTGACAGCTTAGATAGGTAATAAGAAAAGAGGCAAGGAGGCAGTTACAGTGTTTAAATCTCAGTGGTGAAATGTGGCTCTGTATGTATGTGTGATGTGCATCAGTTACACAAGCCATTTGATTTGTACAAGACTGTTTTTGTCACTAAGCTCATTCCCCCTTTCCCACAGCCTTTCCAGAACTCCTTACTGCAGCCAGCCTTCTTTTTCCTATGTTAAGTTGATAAAGAGTTAACTTTTTCTAGCACAGGTGCCAGATAGATAAATGTTGTCACATAGGCAAGAAAGGTTAGACAATCAGAGGACAATGTGTAGGAAAGGTAATTTAGATTACCTTATCTTTTTTGAAACTGAACATAAAACATATGAACATGAAACCCTTTTAGTGAGAAAGTTTGTAGTGTTATAAATGAATAAATCAAAAATGACACAAAGGAGTTAAGTCAACAGTTAAATTGTGGGAGACAACAGCAGTTGAAGTATCGTTGGAAGAATTATGACTTGCAAGTGGAACTGTAAACAGTGGCAGCAGATGCATTTCAGTTTCAGTAACAGTTAATAGTGTCAGACTAAACAAACGTTTTCATCATTAAATCTAAATCTTATGATCCCCTGATGTTCTGATTGTACCTTGATCCCTGTGTAAAAAGGCACAACTTTATTTTGTTGTAGAGCGTCATTTACATACACACAGTAAAAAAATATAAGAAGAAAGAACCACAAATCAACAATGATTGGACTGTTTATGTATAGAGACAATTAAACATTAATACCTAATTATAGATAGACGTTTAGAATTAGGAGTTATCTGCACTCACATTAAACCAATCCCATGTCCGGCTGGTCTTTTTAACAACACAACTGCTGTATCCTGCAGGGTGCGGGCAGTTAAAGGTAAATAGATATAAGCAAGGTGCACTGATAAACTGCTGGATTTTATGGCAGCATGTCTGTTGTGTCGCTCTGCCTCTGTTGTATCTCTGTGCAAATGAAAACAGCTCTCCTCTCTCTGCCTCCCTCAGGAGGTCAGGTGCGAGCTCCAGCTGTTCATCCTATTACAGCACATCGGCAGCCAAGGCGCAGCTTCTGTCGCGGATGAAGGACTTCACTGATAATAGAGAGAGGGACGAGGATGACGAACTGACTTACAAGGTAACAGCTGTTCCGTCGCTGCTAGTGTTGGGGAATCTGTATTTTATGTTTGCTGTGTTTTTAGTAACTTCCAGTCAAAGTTAACACGACAGACTTGTGCTGCCTATTATTTTCATATTGCGATGTTAGACCAATTCTCCCGCTGTTGAGCAGAAACAGCTGATGGAGAGCCTCCGCAAGAAGCTGGCAGTGCTGAGAGAAGCTCAGAGGGGGCTGCAGGAGGACATCAGAGCCAACTCACAGCTGGGCGAGGAGGTGGGGAGACACCATCTCTTCATTCATTCATTCAAAAACCAGTTCCAGTGAAAGAGGAAATGAAACCACCCTCTTACTGACTGTTGCTTACTTTTGTGTATTTTTGTGGCTGTTCAGTTTGTCCAACAATCTTGTTCCAAAGCCTGTGCTGAAAATCCAACTATATTAAATAAGCTGTCAGAGGACTACAACAACCTTATATAAGATGAAATGATTTCCTGCTCATTTTGACTTGGTAACAGTTTATACTCGCATTCAGTACAGTAGTAAATGGATTTTACTATTGATAAATGCTAAATAGCTCCAGAAAAGACTGTTCTATTTGGACGCTGTTGATTATGTATTGACTCATAATTTTACAATTTGTGCAGTAAATCAAACTTTAACATTCTGGAAATGGATTAGCTAATAACTGTTTCCACTTGAATTCAGTCATCTCCAGCTCTGCGTCTCTGTCCTTGTCCTCAGGTGGAGAGCATGGTGGTGTCGGCGTGTAAGCCCAATGAGGTGGACAAGTTTCGCATGTTCATTGGCGACCTGGACAAGGTGGTCAGCCTCCTGCTCTCGCTGTCCGGGAGGCTGCTGAGGGTGGAGGCCACACTGGATGCACTGGACCCCGAGACTGAGCACCATGAGAGGGTGGGGAGAAAAGGAGTAGAGGAGAGGGATGTGAGGTGTAGGAGTGGTTTAGTTTAAACTGAATACAGCCTATAAAGGAAGGGGCATGATGATGTTGTTTGTAGTAGAACTACAGTATTCTTTAGTGTCATATTAACACTGAAGAATGCAGAAAGGATAAATAGGATGCACTGAAAGTTGGGAGATCAAACAGAGAGAAGAAAGATTAGAGGTCTGCCCAGAAGAATGAACAAACAAAGGCTATTTGTAAAGAATACTGGTGTTGTTTTATCTGTGCCTTACCCATCTTGCTGTCCTCTAGCCCCCCCTGCTGGAGAAGAAACGTCAGCTCATGAGGCAGCTGTCAGAAGCTCAGGACCTGAAGGACCACGTCGACCGCAGAGAGCAGGCTGTCAGCCGGGTGTTGGCCGGCTGCTTCACCCCTGAACAGCACAGAGACTACAGGTGTAACATTATTATCCATTACACTGATGAAACAGTGACGTAAACAGTTTGGCCCAGGTTTCTGTTTGGGGATGGATTTGCTTTGTATCTTAATCTTTAAAGTCCAACATGAAAACAATGTGTGTTTTTATGGTAATAGAAAAAAGGTGACGGTTCTTAAGACCACACAATTTAGAATGTTTAAGGGCTGTTAGTCCATGTATTGCTGATTTAACCCACAGGCAACATTATAAAGAGCCATAATAATAAGTACAATTATTTGAGTTGAGTTAAGTTTATTGCAAATGCAACATATGTTTGTGAGTTCATAGGGTAGGACAGATTAGACATCATTTAATGCAGCGTACTAATAAGAGTATAACAATAAAACCTACTAAAATTCACTATATGTCATAAATATAAAAGATGCAATAAAAACAAAATATATCTTAAAGTACCAAAGGTTTACAGTTCACATAGATGCATGTTTTATAAGAATATATGCTAAACGTGTTAACTCAGTTTTCTTGTCTTTATAGCCACTTTGTGAAGATGAAGGCCGCCCTGCTGGTGGAGCAGAGGCAGCTGGAGGACAAGATTCGGCTGGGCGAGGAGCAGCTGAGGGGCCTGAGGGAGAGTCTGGGGCTGGGGCTGGGGCTAGGAATCGGCATTGGAATGTCAGTGGGGTACGGACATTATTGACACACACGCACAAAAAAGTCCCATTCAGTTTGAGTCCGTTTTAAGACCAGAAACAAAGGGGGTTGAGACAAAATGAAAACTAGAGCAAGTGCAGAGCAACCAGTGTCCAGTTTAGATTAAAACAAGTAAACATACATTGTAAAATGTTTGTTGTAAGTTTCTTAAAGGAATAGTTTGACATTTTGGTAAATACGTTCACTTTGTTGCCGAGAGCTATATGAGAAGACTGACTGCCATATATATAAATAGCTACAGCCAGCTAGCTTAGCTTTGCACATAGCAGGGAGATGGGTAAAGACTGGTTTTGTCCAAAGGTATCTAACTCTGTCTACCAGCGCCTCAAAAACTCAGTATTTATATCATTATATCTCTTTCTACAGAGGTGCTATGTGCCAGGATGTTTGTTGACTTGGCACAGGCCTAAGCTAACCATCTCCTGGCTGTAGCTTCATATTTAGCATCCCAAAATGTCAAACAGTTCCTTTGAGGATTAGTAAAGATATTGATCCAAACCAACAGCTGAAACAACAGAAGCTCAAGTGGAAGGTGTCAAAAACAAAAAAGACTGAACATTAAGAAGCAGAGGAAAGTTGAATCCACAGAAGCTTCTTCAGTTTACGCTCCACTCTGTTCTGAAGTAATCTTCATTAACTAGATAAATCTGATCAACCTAATACTGTGCAGCAGAAACACGTTGACAACTAATCGCCAGAGCTGTGATTTGATCACAGAGAGAACATTGGAAAAGGGAGTGACTGGATTACTGACATCCTGACAGCCAAAGAAGATGATCAAAACCTGAAGGAGGGATTCACACTGAGGCTGCCGCTACACTTCACAAGTCAAAATTACAAAAATAAAGCCTGTTTATCACATTGTGGATGCCACAGTGCGGATTTAAAATGTTGCCCTTTGCTTCACATTTTGTGCTGTAAAACTGTACTCGTGATACCACACTACTATTCTCAACAGAATCACACTAAGTTGCCAAAGACATTTTTGCTTGATGAATGTGTCACTGATACGCTGCTTATCTAACCATCCTTTTCTTTTTTTTTTTTTCTTTTTTTTTAGTTTGTATTGAAACCTCCTGGTTCAGAGAATCAGAGAAGACTTTTATGGTGCTTGACACTAAGAAACTGTGTTTCCGTTAACAAAGTCAAAATTGTGAAATGCCATTTGCAGCCGTTTGATAAATTCTCTAAAAGTATCATTTTTTCTTGCTGACACCTGCACTCAGCAGCACATATACTACATTACCCAGCATACTATTGTCAAACCGCATTGTATTCCTCATTACTGTAATGTGTATGACTGTAACATGTTTTACTGTGTGGAGTTTGAGACTCCATTGACTCATTATACTGTCACCTAATGACTGTTATGTACAGGAGACACTTGTGTTTATAATGTAACGATGTGTAAATAGTGATGTTTGAAATGACTGGAACTGGTTGTAAAAGATGAGTGAAAAGACCAGGAGGAGTCAGAGTTTACTGTATATTTTGATGGAAATGAATCCTGGCCAGAGATTTGTTTGTCTCCAAAGAGTTGCAGTTTTTGTCGTTGAGCTTGTTTGAGCGGCAGAATTTTCAAAATGTTGTCTACTGCTGGTTTCTATTTTCTGCTAGTCCCGGTTCACATGTAGGCTAAGTTGTTGTTAATTTTTCCTGGACACTTAAGTTCTTGTCAAGAGTTAGACAAGAAGTTTGATATCACTGTCATATCTGTATGTGAAATAAGAAGCCACGGCCAGCAGTTTGTTAGGCTAGCTTAGCATAAAGCCTGGAAATGAGGAAAAGAGCTAGCCTGGTAACAAAATCTACCTACTACTGCCTCTAAAGTTCATCACTTAACACGTTATAGCTCATCTTAGGACTGCAACTAACAGTAATATTCATTATCAGCAAAAGTGCCTATTGCAATTTTCTAGAGCATTTATTTCTGCCAACAGTCCAATTCACAAAATAATCTATTTGCTGTGATGTAAGACAAGGAAAACCAATAAAAGTGTATATTCAAGAACATGGAACTATAAACCTTTTGTCATGTTTGCTTCAGAAATGATTGATTGAATTGATTATCACCATAACTGGCAAATGAATATTTTTTTAACACAATGCAATCACACTTGTTTATCTTGACAAAGATGTGAAGAAGTGTATTCCCCAAAATGTCAAACTTGATTAAAACGTGATTAATCTAGTTTTTTTTTTTTTTTTTTGTAGCTTATGCTCCTAAAAAGTGAAATCTAAATATCTGTTTAACAATTTGTGGAAAATCAACCTTTCTGAAACACAGAAAGTGAGCACAAGGGCAGATTCTTGTGTTTCAGGTTAATTATCCACCATCACACTTCTACACTAAACTTTAACTATCTGCTACCTGCACTCTACTTTTACCTCCCTTGTCTTGTGATTTGTTATGTTGCCAAAGTGTCCTGCGGTTTAACCTGCCCTCCTAAACCTGGGACAGGACTTTTTTTTCCCCTACAGAGTTCAGCTCTGAGTGCCGGAGTAAATCAAGTTTAAAAACACAAACTGCAGCTCAAAAAGAGAAGGGAGGGTTTCAGAGGAGGAAGCGTGTATATTTTGGCTGCTGAAAGGTGGACTTGCTGAAGTGAAGTGAAAATACAGCAGCTTTGAACACACAGAGTCCTTTATCTCTGTTTTCTGCTTTATCAGTTTAACTGGTTAAATGTTCTGGGAAAAAGCACCAAAAGTCTATTAAATGTTTGCTGTAAACCTGGTTTTGTTCTTTTTCTTAGTTTGTTCTCAGATGGTTGCTTCTGTTTTACTACCAAAGAACTCTGAACTTAAGATGTCCATGTACAGAATGCTTCAGTTTTTGTTTTGTTTTGTACATATTACATTTTGTATTAGAACAGCTTCCTGCGTAATTTTGACTTATTGCAAAACCTTTTTCTGTAAAGAGCATTTCTGCATGCTATAGTAAGTTTTACTTGCATTAACTCCATTCACTGAAGATGTTATTGCTTTACTGTGATTACTATTATTACAGTAACAATAACCTGGGCAGGTCTCAGTAGTGGCGTAACGTCCAAAGCACTGAGTCAAAGAAAATACAAAAAATAAAAAAAATCACCATGTTTGTTTTGGTTTTACTTCTCCAAGATAAACATGTGTCCTACCTGTGCTGCAGATCCAAGGCTTCCTCACGTACCCCATATGACTAAATAATTTCAACCGTGTCAAACTGTGTTTTAGGTGGCCATGTTTGGTTTCACAGCAAAAGATGCCGGTGGAGGATAAAGAAAACGGCTGCTGTAAAAGTGAAGAATCTGCATTTTGGGGGGAAGTGGGGGAGTGTGTTCTTCTGCCTGACCCACATTAAAAAACAGGACTGGTGGGAATGTAAGAATGTAAGTGATGAAAATGGGGAAGAAAGGGATAGAAGACCAAACAAGGGGACATGGATGAGTACAGAGGGTGGAATATTAATGATGGAGAGAATAGAAAGAATGTTTTTTTGATTGCAATACCAAGATCTAGAAAAAAAAACGAGGGAGGGAGAGAAAGCATGTGAAGAGAAACAGAACCACTGAAACAAGAAACATCGTGGGAGGTAAGGCAGAGAGTGTTTATGTTGGCCTGCAGAGAGCAGAGTGGTGGAGTGTAGAATGTGAAGATGGATGAGTGCAGAGAGAAAGAAGACATCAAGACAAGTGCTGTAGTGCGAAGAGGAAAGATGAAGAAGATAATTAATCAGAGATATACAGATATGAACTGGGATTCAATAAAACCCCGTTGTCTACAAACACACACACAGGGATGGGGCTGGGTTCGTTCACTTCTACAGATGACCACAAGGTGTCACACTTTAACTGTTAATCAGATTTTATGACTAAGCAGAAAACACTGCCATTACTTTTTCTTGCAACTATATGCTAGTGTATAAATGGGATGAATAACAATATATAACAGCTATAATTACATAGTATTAAAAAATAAATACAGCCTCCATTGGAGAGGTTCTTATTACAAATAAATACTGTATATTAAACACTATAAAAGTCCTTAAGCTGCTTTACAACTACATTTTAATGTGTTAGAATTCATTTATTGAATAAGTTAAAATGATGTTAATAAACTGCTAATACATGCTAAATATAGGGACAATGTTTGGCAAATGTAGGCCTTTGGCTAGTGTTATAGTCGTCATCTGCAAACCAACAGTAGCTGTGTAAAGTCGCTCAATACCTGGCACATTTCTAAATACCACATCCGTAAAGTTAACATTATATAGTGATATTAACTGTAAATTTCGTGGCCAGAAATCTTGATCGATTAGTCCAGCTGTTCCAATGACACAGTCAATGGGCCCAGTTGTAGAAGCGATAGCTCTTGACTCGACTGATTTCCCTGGTGTGCAGATACTTTTGTCACGATAGCAGGGATAACGCAGACAAACCGGAAATTAAGTGCTTTACCTTCAAATTAAAATAACAATTGGACATTGCAAGAAACAGGAGCGGTTTAAAAACTATAAATACAGACATGTATTGCATAATCACTTTAAAAGAAATGTGGTGATTAAGCTCCGAGTGTTAAATTGTAAATTGTATGAAATTATGACCTACGAAATGATCTGACATGGTAGCTTTAACAATATCATAAACGGAAGTCGTAGCTATTTTATCCAAAGTGATGCTAGCTTTGTTTTGTTGTATTAGTGGCGAAAACGCGTAATCTGGGTAATTTCTGATGTATTACACTATTTGGGGGTATCTAAACAATATATTTGGCTATTGTGGCCACGTTTAGCACATCTCCTGCGTTTTAAACCCCTCGCTTTTAGGAATGAGAATGGCTGAAGATTTTCTTGGGGCAGGCGCTGCGGAGTTTACATAGAGTTCTGTTGACATATAAGCATCTTACAGTAGAAAACGACGGCAGGGCAGAGATCCAGGTCACAAGACTTCACTAATCCTCACGACTGGTTTTATACCCACAGGTAAAGTAAGGCCTTAAATTTGCGGCTTCTTTTTTAATTTGAAGTGGATGGCGGAACGTTAATATTAACTTAGTTGGCTCATCGGTTGCATCTTGCCAACTTGTTTGACAGGTTTGGTCATAATCACACATGTGATGGCTAAATACTTTAGCTATGCTAATCTGCTTTGCATGGGCTGCAGTGTGTTTTTCCAGTGTGGGGCGCTTTTTCTGCTGTTTTCAGCAGTTATGGGACGAGCAGAAGTACAAAAAAGAAGCGGAAATGGTTGCGAAAACTTTCCTGTAACTGGAGACGTGGACGTGCTGTCATTTCTCACTATGATAACAGGGGGGTTCGGAGCAAATGTGGGAGACCAGTCTGTTTCTCCGTAGCCCACAAACCTAGCGCTTCCTAGAATTTCTCTGACAGAACCGTTGTGGGTAAACAAGGAGGTTGGCCATTTCAGTCGCTGTGATTTTGCTGACTTTTCGCGACAATGTCTCAGCATTGGGCGAGCGTGTACCGAAAATTTGCAGGGAAAAGTGGGACAGGTAGCTACGACTAAAACTGATCGTTCCTCCTGCAGCTGGTTACATGTTAGAGGCTGTGTTTCATAGCCGGACGTTTTCCTCTTGTTGTGTTGTGAACAGGATTTGAAAGAATGGATAACCCTGGCTACTCCTCCGGGAGCTTTGACGGTCTTCATCACCCCAGTGACGATGATGATGACGAGATGGTGGACATTGCAGGAGCCACTCTGGACTTCTCCAGCACGGACGACGTCCCTCCTCTCAGCACAGGTTAGCTGCACAGTTGTTTGATGACAAGGCCCAGTTACACCAGGGTAAAGGGTTAAATAAAAGATTTGGCATGTTGTCCTTTTTTTTTTTGGTGCTTATTTATGGTACCATGCAAAAAGAAATCAAGGCCTTCCTGTTTCTTTTACAAATAGCCTGTTGCTGCCTTTAAGTAATTAATGCAGACAAATGAAGTCCTGGGAGGAAACTAATCACAGGATCCCTGGTTCGACCCCAGCTAGAAATCTGTGTTGCTTGTCAGATCGTTTTCCACCAGGATCCCTGGTTCGACCCCAGCTAGAGATCTCTGTTGCTTGTCAGACATCGTTTTCCATCAGGTCTCTACTCTGCACTGTGTAAAATGGTCAAATGTTGCATCCAGTGGTGTCATTTTCTTATCCTTGAAATAGGAGGTTTGTCTGCTTTAGTTACAGCACATGCTGCTCTGGCTTTACAAGACACAGCTGGATTTAATGTGTGTAAACAACAGCTTTTCTTTTAGTATTTATCTTATGCACAGTAAAAGCAAGTTGTGGTAAAAGAAATGCAATAATATGAAGTCAGTAGATGAGTGCTAGAGTCGCCATCAATATGCACAAAAACAGCTTAGTCAAGTATTGTAAACATGAGCAACATCCTTATCTTGCCATCTTATCTAAAAGCTGTCACTCAGTAATGGTCTTAAATTCAGGTCTAGGCAGCAGTAAAGATTCATAAATTGAACTTTAACATTAAACTTTGCTTCCTTTAAACCTGCTGATGCCTTGTTTGAACTAAAAAGGAACTGAACTCGACCTTAGTTCCTGCCTCTGTTAAGATAACCAAAAACTATTCTACAGATGCTGGCGTGGAGTGTGTGAACAGTTAACTTAAGGTGTGCTGTAGAGCCACGGCACAGGAAATGGTTAATTGTAGGATTGCTCCATCGTTGTTGATTTCATGCTTTCATTAACTCTCGTTATTGATGCCGGAGTATTCCTGAAGCAGCGTTTTTATTTGGTGATGAAAGTGCACAGCGTTTTCATAGTAGAAAATATTAGTAGTTTGACAGTATGTGTGAAGAGCTCATCTCTTTGGTGCAGTACGTGTCTGTTAGTGCCCTTGAAGTAGTTGTGTACTGATAAGATATATCTGCACGGTACTCTGGGTGTGTGTCACATGCTTTTAGTCTGTCATCTGAATGTTCAGTTACTACATGCTCCCTCTCTTTGTGATGGTCCTGAAGCAGTGAGGCTTTGAGAGCATTGTGTCGCCAAAAGATTCATTACTCAAAGTCTCATTTGACTCGGAGTTCGCTAATGACCCCTAAATCTGTGTTTTTTAAAATGTTTTATTCGTATCATGTGTAACACCAGTGATGTTTATGTGTGCAGGTAGATTTTGAATTTAAAATGTATATTACTATTATTATTATTTATTACTGTTTCCTAGTGACATTTTGATTTTTTTTTGGTTTGTTTGTTTTTATTTTTGGGGTGTGTAGCTGGGGGCCAGTGGATATGAAATATATGTTAGCTTTTGTTTTACTAAATGTATTAATAATAATTCAAAATGACACCTACTGGTATAAGAACTGAACTGCCAAATAATAATCATTTGTGCCACTGACACATTGACGCAGCACAAATATTACCAACATGTTGCAACAATCAGGAGGGAGGTTGCTGAGAGAGGACAGGGAACCCTGGGTTAATTTTTATTTAGAAACAAAAGTTTCTTTTACATTATTTTAACTGCATATATACCCTTTACATTCACAATGCTTCCAAATAGGAAAAGATTTCCGTTTTCTTGCAGGCTTTGTCTTTGTACTCAGTGTGAAGGGTTTGCTCAAACACTATTAAATAAAACTGCACCAAATCCATTATCTATACCGCTTATCCAAAGGAGGAGCCAATCCCAGCTGACATTGAGCGAGAGGCGATGTACACCCTGGGCAGGTCGCCAGTCTATCACAGGCCTGACATACAGACAGACAACCACACACACTCACACTCACTCCTACGGGCAATTTAGAGTCACCAGTCAACCTAAGCTGCATGTGTTTGGACTGTGGGAGGAAGCCGGCGCACCCAGACAGAACCTACGCAGGCACAGGTAACATGCAGAAAGGTACCGGGTCAGCCGGGACTTGAACCCCGAACCTTCTTGCTGTGAGTCCAACATGCCACCACCACCAAATCCTGAAGCCAACCAACCGACTACCCCCGTGAACTGCATCAACCTATTTTGGTGTGATGTCGCATCAGAATACAAAAACAACTATTAAAGAGATTTATAGTATCAGGAGTGTTTGTGGTAGCAGCTTGGGTGAGTTCCTCTAATCTCTTGACATTTGCTCCCACTGTTTCTGCACTACATCCACCCGGTTACTAGTGATGTCATCACCTTTCTCAAAGACAAACTCCACTTGCCAGATGTAACCTAACGGTGACACAGACCCAG
Organism: Monopterus albus; assembly: GCF_001952655.1. Lineage (NCBI taxonomy): Eukaryota > Metazoa > Chordata > Actinopteri > Synbranchiformes > Synbranchidae > Monopterus > Monopterus albus. The sequence goes on along the minus strand of NW_018128102.1, from coordinate 574,660 downwards.
AGAAATGAGTCATGGGTGAGTGCTCTGCCGTCATTGCAAGACCTCCGCAGAGATTCCACAAGTTAGCTTGAAGTCCAACAGTGACATATTGGAGGCAGGTCTTATGTAAAGCAATGAGATAAGACAGTCTGATCATTTGCATTCTTGGCTGGAGTAAAGAGGTTGTTAGCCTGTGCTTTAAAAGCCAGCAGCTCCTGCTGATGCTGAGTCACTGGTATTGATTAGCAGCTACTTTACTTTACTTCCACTCAAAGTGATGGTGGATTCTTAGAAAACAGAGGCAAGTTTGAAGAGCAGCTTGATCTCCAGGCAGATAACGAAACAGTAAATCTTGATTAAAATATTTAGGTGAATATTTAAGTTTATTTTGATGTAGGCATCAACTTAGACCAACAGGGAACCACTGATTCTGTCATATCATGTTATATTGAGATGGGTCCTTCCTTCCCTGGTCTAAACAGGATGATGTCTTGACCAGTAGTACCAGGACAATCTGTTCTTCCACTAGTTTTGAAGCAAACATCCTGACAGCTGCTTTAGTTGTTGACTGTGAACCTTATCATGCTTTCTCTTCACTAATCCATCTTAAAGACTCTCCCTGATTTGAGAAACATTTAAATGCAAATGGAAAATATATTGTCAGAAGTTGCTTAGGTTTTGCTGATGTAATAGTTATGAAAATCTGTTCTTTAGGTAAAAGGAAACAACATCTCTGCCAGCAGAAGCCCCTAACTGTACTTAAAGCTACAGTATGTAACTTTTTCAAAGATCTTTGTTGTAGAAATCTGCTCCCAAACCCGGCCTAATGTGGAGAGGTGCTGTCAACCAGTGATATCACCTACCTAGCTATTACTGATGTTACTCTGACATAACCAACGCCGTGTCCTCCCCACTGTCTGAAACAGGCTGCGCCAACAGAAGGGAAGTCTACAGATTTCCTCTCAGTGGATGAAGCTGCTGGTGCTGGGCTGAACCACAGGTTTTCACTGATCCAGCTTTTTGAAAGTGAAGAAACACAGCCATGTTTTTAAAGTGTGAACCGTGTATTTTTTTTTTTTTTTAACCACAGTGGGTTGTGAAAGAAAATCGTATGTCAGTTCAGGCAGAAACACAAGAATCAGCAAAACCTGAGTTACAGTACAAGTTTTCCAACACGCAGTAGTGCTTTGCTTCTTGGCTTCAGACTGATGATATGATGTCCGGCTCGGTGGAAATCAGGAGGCGTTTGGCTTCATTTCGCTCTCCACAGAGTCGATCCTCTGATTCAGACACCTGAAACTTAGACAAAAACATACAATCTGAGTTGTCTTGAATTGTAAACAGCCTTTTGTGACTCTGTTTAGATTAACATTGTCTTAACTTGCATTTTATTTCCAACCTGATCAGTATTTCAACTCACAATTCCTCCTTTTCTTTTCCCACTTGAGGCGAGCGTTGTTGGCTTCTCTAACTGCTTATTAACATGCGTTTGAACTTGTTGCCAAGCATATCTTAAAAGCCATTCTTAGAGCAATTGTTTAGCGCTGTGTACGTTGTTGATTAGGGACTCATTAGCTTCCAGTGTTTAGACATGAGAGTTAGCAGCGCTAGGAGGGTGTTGCTACTCCAAATACTAACTTGGGATTACTGTGAAGGTACTGTGATCCCTCTGTTTACTACTCGTGAGCATTAGTCATCCCCTAATTGTCTCTGTTGCAGAGTATTTGTAATATCAGGCAGCGTGTTCTTAATGTTCCCAGGATCACTTCAAGACATTCAAGCACCATAACAATCACTACAGCTGATATATAGGTTTCAGATTAATGGAAAAGATAACCCCCATCCCCCCCCAATCCCTCTTAAATGTTAGCTAAATAATTAATCTGATAATTTATTCAGGTTCAAATGCTGATCACCTCACAGCTTTCATGTTTATTTTCTCCAGTGTTAGATTCCCATTAGTTTCCTCGTGTCCAACCCACCTGGCCAATAAAGCTGATTCTGATTCTGAAAATATTTCAGCTTGTCACTACTTGATCCGTCATTGTTGTATTTTACTGACAAGGGAAAGCAGAGGGAAAGCTGCAGCCTGGATCTTGAAACAAATAGTAATATATACTGCAGCTCTGTTTTCTTGTCATTATACAGCCTTCAACAAACGCTAAAGTCGCCAAGGACGTCACAAAACCTGTGTCGGGGGAGAAGTTATCAAAACATAAACCAGACCTCATGCAGGCTTGAGTAGGAGGAAACACTTTCACAAAACCACATCTGGAAAACTGGAATTCATTTTGGGAGAAGGAATCTGTTGATGATTCAGCCAAAAAGCAAAATGAAAGGGAAGCACAGACAAACTAGTACATGGTTTATACACACTTCACTTGAATGTGTTTTGGGGGAAATTGCCTTGATGCCACAGTGTGTTTGTGCTTTTTATGCTTTTCTTGGTTTTCTGGTTTATGAGGTGCCGTTATTGATTTATTTTTTTATTGGTTTGCTTGCTTTTTCTGCTGTGTATTTGATTAGTTTAAATCCACTTTATTGTTTCACAGTCAATATTGTGCAAATAAGGATCATTATTGTTGCTAGTAGTATTTATTTCAGTTCTATTCCCAGTGTTCCTCTTGTTGGCAGTGGACTTGTCAGTGTCTTAGCAGGATCTAATGTTTGACGGCGAATGAGCCACAGCTTTGATCAGACTGTGTGGAGCTTTTCTTTGAATATGTCACAGTGTTTACTTCACAAGGCCGCAGTCGGGTGACTGTGCGAAACAGGAAAAGGGGGAGGTGGGAAAATGAAAAAGCGATGAGTGAATGGCCAAGTGCCTAAAGGCAGAGACGGCCATTTTTGTTGTTAGGATTAAATGGATTTTGAGGTTTCAAATAAACTAGTGTTGTGTGATGATCAGAACCCTTTCCTTATATGATATCTAAAATATTACAACATTGGTTTCTACAGAAAGGGGGGTGAGTAAAAGTCCGCCAGGGACAGTTTAAAGGCCATGGATTTCGTAACAGCTGTCGATCGGACGCAGCTTTGCCTCTGTAGTAGTAAACATTCCTCTTTCACTCATACAAGGAAGAAGGGACTTTTTAGTGTAGCACCCATAGTTAAAAAAAACTATTATTTAACTTAAACAGGTGAGTGTCAGCTTAGTCATGACCAGCTCACCTTTTAAATTGAGTCACAGGCTATCACCACTGAAAACATCCTCGAGCTCTGACTGTTTTAATCTGAAATTCTACTTTATGAGGTTATTGTTTGAAATCAGACGTCATGCACGGGCCTTTTGTTACTGTGATCACTCACAGTGCTGGCGAGATGCGTATCCAGCATCTCGCCAGCACTGTCGTTGTGAGGTGAGGGAGTTGGTCCCAGTTTGTATCATCACTCATGTTTTCACAGTGTGTTCTGTGTCATGAGGGCTGGGTATCATTTGAAATATGGCTGCAAGCAACACTTATGTTATTCTGTGTGTCAACAAATGCTGATCACAGTTTCCTATAATCTGGGGTGACATCACTAAAGGACAAGGCTGGGGGTTTCTATATTGTTATTATTGTCAACAGATTCCACGAAAAGACCAAAATAACAATGCATGTATGCTGATATCAAGTATTGTGGGTATAAAAGTAGCTGTTGTTTACAATACAATATATTTTCCAGAGAATGTGCATGAGCCTGTGAAAGTCATTGCTGTTAGTCTGTGGAGCTGTTTCTAAATGAGCGAATCATTTTTGTAATGAAGAAATATGTTCCCCAGTGCAAAACTGTGGGCCACTGATGAGCTTTTAATAGCTGGACAACAACAGAGGGGCAGAAGAAACCACAAAATCAGGTGTCGATACACAGACGATACTTTTTAGTGAGTTAAATTGTTGTTTTGATCGTTCCAGCGGATTCATGGTAGTGATAAAGTGGCTCCTGGGTGTACAAAGCACAGCAGGTGTGCGTGATGAAGTACTCTAAATGCAAGAATCTTTTCTTTATCAGAGTCTTTTACATTAGTTCAGGCTATTATGGGTTCAGTCCAACAGTCGGGTTAGTGTGAAGTTGCTCTCTGTGGTTTTCCAGCAGGACCTGTTGCATCTTTATGTTTAAAATTTCTTTCCACACATGGAAGTCTTTATTTACAGAGATGCACATTCCTTTATTCAGCTTCCTCTATCCCGGTAAATATGATTCATAAACCTGAGCATGGCGGCGCGTGGTTAGCGCTGTCACTTCACAGCAGGAAGGTTCTGGGTTCGAGCCCCGGCCGACCCAGGACCTTTCTGTGTGGAGTCTCCATGTTCTCCCTGGGTACTCCGGCTTCCTCCCACAGTCCAGAGACGTTCAGCTTAGATTGATTGGTGACTCTAAATTGCCCAAAGGAGTGTGTGTGGTTGTCTGTCTCTAAGTGACAGACTGGCGACCTGAACAGGATGTACCCCACCTCTTGTCCAGTGTCAGCTGGGATTGGCTCCAGGCCTCCCCACGACCCTATTCTGCCAAAGTAATGACGGGCTATGATGTTAATTTGTTCCAGAGACACTTGTTTGTAGTCAGCAAGCGTCACAGGGGTCACATGAGATGCCACTTCCCATGGCAACCAGACCTCAGGAGTTCAAGGTTCAAATCCTCACTAGAGACTGTGTGTATATGTTTGTGTCAGCTGTTTTTTATGCATGTGTGTGCAAATCAATGGTCAGTAGATAACATACTGTGTCAGTGTCGATAGACAGCGCCGTGGTCATGTGACAGAGTGTGGAATTAACTAGAGCTTGCTATAAAGAATGAACAGTGTGTGTGTTGATATTCTGCAGAAATGTAAGATTATAGTGGGCTCTGTCTCCTCAGGACACAGACACACAACAGAGAAGGAGTGAGAGCTGGAAACAGTCTGTTGCTGGCAAATGTTCTGAGAAGTGCTGATACTGAATCGGTTTGGACATTGATATTAATCTGGGATTGTTTTGCTTTTGGCATTTTAAGTTGGAGCCAGGGTTGCACATGTGCCACAGGTTTTACAGCACCACCTTGTTGCAGTGTGTGGCCTGTAATGTGTTCGGCACCATGGTTACCACCAACACATCTTAGATTCTGAATTGCCTGCTAGCACGCACGCATTGTCTGTAAACCCGGTCACAGACTGGTAACATGGCCATAGCGTGCCCTGCCCCTGTGCATGCTGGGATAGGCTTCAGCTCTCTGCACTGGACAGTGTATAGAAAGTGGAGTGATACTTTTTAAAGGAAATAAGGTTTTTATTTTGTGGCAGTTATTAACATGACTGATTGAAAGTTTGACACAAATTCCGTGTAACAAGAGTGCGTTGCGTCATCACTATGACTACTTAGCCGCAGCTCACCACTTCCTGTTAATTTGTTTGTTCCTGTATAACTTCACTGTGGCACCAACACAGTTTTGCCTTGTGGCTTTCCTCTGGGTTATCCACTCACACTAAAGATGCTCTCGATACTACAAGTGTTGCTGTTGCTAACAGGCAGAAATGACATCAACATCACAGCTTAAGCTTTCAAAACCATCTTGATTGTGGTCTAGCCCTGCCTACCTTAAAAATATAGCACAGTATATGTATTAGATGTCTAACTGAGACCTCCTTGGGTCTAACTCCAGTCCTCCTTGGGTAACAGCAGGGTTGGCATCACTGTGGTTTAATTTGTTTTTTCCATCAGTCATTATCTCTAGTTCCAGATTTGAATGGGTTTTTGCTTTAGGTCCATTTTAGTTTGTTTACATCTTGTTCAGTCATTTATTTAGTGAACACTGTTACTTTTTTTTCAAATGTCACATCTGAATTTAGAACACAGATCCTTCCCAGCTCTTCTGCAGAAGCCAATTTTAATCGGAATAAGAGCTTTTCAGTAGTTGATATTGAAAACGATTGCATTCCCAGAATGCCGTCAGTTGAAAATGACGCACAACCTGAGTCTTTTACATCACCGTGTATCACACAGGCTCTGCTCCTGACAACTATCACGGGCCCACAAGATTCAAAAGGTTAAAAGCCTTACGAACACGTGACCTTGTTTTTGTGCAGTGACCCACCTCAGCCAATCAGAAAGAGCTCCCAAGGACTTGCAGCGCATTAAAAAGACTTTTCCACAAGCTCAGCAAATCATCCTCTACTTCCCAGAGAGACTACCCAATGATGAATCAGAATTAGAGCCTTGTGGCCAGTGAGAGAGGGGTCTGTTGGAGAGCACTTCCTAGAGGAGTTCAGAGGAGGGAGAGATGTCCAGTTTGAGTTGTGGATACTGAGTTCGGGGTGCCTTTGGGCCAGGAATGAAAGATGACCTGGGAGTTCTGGAGTAAGCAGCTGGATGAGGAGGAACTGGTTGAAAACGGTGAGTGTGGGGCCGAGAGAGGGCGGCGTTTGTGGATATCTTTGTTTGTGACTTTGGTTTTCCTTTTTACTCCTTGCTGAAGCGTGGACTGTACTGCTCTCGTGCTGTCACACATGAAACGTGCTATTTATTTTTTTGTAGTTACAACGTGAAGGAATGCTGGCATCGACTCGTGTTAAACTGCTGATACCGGTCATGCTTGAGTAACAAGTTTTGTACATATTCCTTCAGCACCTTCAGTGAAGCTACCTGTACTGTTGTCTCCTGTCTCTGCCTTTGTGAGTGTTTAGATTGCTTTAAATGCAATAAATGTTATAGTTAAGTGTGGCTTCATAGTGTTTTTGCTGATACCTATCATTTGAACATAGTTGGGGTTTAATCATTAAGATGGTTTATGGCCCATCAGGCACTGAGTCATGTAGTGTTCCTGTGCAGCGGCACACACACATTTTGGTGTGTGGGACAACTTGAAATTTTCAAAAGCAGCTCAGAGCTTTTATTTGGAGAATTAGGTGAAAAGTGAAAATATACAAATATGTTATTTCTGGGGCGGCGTAGCGGCGAGGTGGTTAGCGCTGATGCCTCAAAAGAAGGTTCCAGGTTCAAGCCCCGGTCGCTCCGGTGCATTCCTGTGTAGAGTCTGCATGTTCCCCCCTGTGCCCACGTGGGTTCTCTCTGCATTGATTTCTGTAGAAGGACCTGAGGGGCCTGCAGGTTGTCCTTGCACACATGTTCTCACGGGGGACTTTTGGGGTTTTTCCGATATAATATCAGTACTAGTACGGTCTAGACCTTACTTTGTAAAGTGTCCTCAGGTGACTTTTGTTGTGATTTGGCGCTATACAAATAAAATCGAATTGAACTGAATGTTACAGTAAGAAGCAAGAGATTGTTTTCCTTCATTTGAACTGAAAACCATTAGTTCACTTTGTTTTTAGTGCTTACAAAGTGTGATTGGCAGTAGTTCTTTAGTCAGTTGACCCCTGACTTTTGACCTTGTAGTCTGTTTTGTGTTACGTAAAAAATGCTGCGGCTGTGTGACACGTTTCCTTGTTCGTTGGCATCTCAGGGAGGAGGAGAGTATTTCATTCACTCACCCCATGACATTCTTGCACCTAGCTGTTTAAAACAAGTCTAACTAGTCGGCCCAGGTGTGTGACTACGTTTGTTTTAATGCGGAGCAGCCCCAGATATTTGTCCGTATGAAATTACAGTAAATGAGAATGTAACAAAACTTGTGCTCTCAGATCTGAATTTTTTATGAAGAACACTTTTGTCCATGACAAGGTGTCTTGAAAACTAATAGCTGGACTGTCATGGAGTTAGAGGTGGATATTCACAGTCCTCAGAGGATGAATCTTTAAAGACTCCACCTAAAATCTGAATTGAATCGGCTGCCGTTACATTTGCTGACATAAAATCCTTTCTCCCGGTGTAAACAGTCCTTTTGATTTCAACAAGACCTTTCTGCTTTCCCCACTCAGGACAAATATCTTCTACTATTATTTGTGCAGCTTTAAATAAAGTAGTGAAATCAGCTACGTGTTGTGAAGTAGTGGAGCTTTACACTGTTGGTCTTGTGAACAAAATGTGAGGTCGGTAGGTCTTGTGCGTTGGCGTGTGTAGTGTTGACATAGTTATTCATTCGTTCTGTTCTCAAACTATGTGGAGTTCTCAGCACACAAACAGCGGTGAAGTAACGAGGTTTGGCTGGTGTTTGTGTGTCCGTTTCTCTGTCCCACTCTCACTCCCCGTCTCTCTCTCTCCCAGGAAGTTATGAGGACCACAGCAGTAGCAGAGCAGCCAACATGAACGGTAGGGGCCCCAGTAAACTTGTGGACCCACTGGAGGACCCGCTGCCTGGAGTGGGCACCTATGAAGACTTTAACACCATTGACTGGGTCAGAGAGAAGAGCAAGGACCGGGACAGACACAGGGAGGTACGGAGAACAGCGTTCTGTGTTTTTATAGGGAAGGAATTCAGTCATAATTATTCAGCAAAACAAACCAGGTACCTGGAATTACCTTTGGGTATCAAAGTCCAGGTCCCTGGAAGCTTTGTACACCTGGATTTTGGCAGTTTATCCCATTTTTCCTGGCAGATCCTCTCATGATTTGTCTCTTCGGATGGGAAATGGCTGTGAATTGCCATCTTCAGGTCTCTCCACAGATGTTGTGCAGGGTTTGGCTCATCCACCTGAGGACAGTCAGACTGCAGTGTTTTTCTTGCCTGTGTGCTTCAGATGAACCATCACCTGGCAGTTTTGTCCAGTTATCCACTTTCTGAAGCGACTGTCCACAGATATGAATAGCAATGTGCCAAGTCAAAGCAGTAGTTTGTGGCCACGCTAACAGGAAATAACCACCTGATCTAATCTTTGTGCTGAGTGATTTCATGCTTTGCTTGGGGTTTACGGTTGCACTGCACATTCACACATGCAAACTGGAAAATGAATGCCGTGTGCCGTTCTTTCTAAAGTGTCTGATTAAATAATGGGTGTTTTCGGACTTTGTGGCCTGCTCTCTTGCCCTGTTAGATGACATACAAATGGCAGAAAAGGGGTGTTTGACGACCACCACTGTGTTTCCATAATGCACCCAGGAAAAGTGATATTGTGGCTTGTGTTTTAGCACTGAAGCAGCAACATTAATGATATAAGAAAGCATGATACCAAATTCAGTGTAATATAATACAGGATATGAACCAAAACAGTGTTCTGACATTTTACTGTGGCCTTCCAGATCACCAACAAGAGCAGGCAGTCGACTGTGGCTCTGCTACACAGCATCAGCGATGCCTTCTCTGGATGGCTGCTCATGCTCCTGGTGGGACTCATGTCAGGTAGCGCACACATGCACATTATATTTCTTTAAGCTGTGGTCACATGCACATGTGGTTTAATCAACTTGACAGTAAAGGCTGCTGTTTAATCAGAGAAGCTATTACTTCAAGTTTCTCTCCTTTTTGTTTTTTAAGTTCTTTTATTTTTGAATGCTTTAGTCACCAATCTGAAAAGCCACCAGTTTAACTTATACCTGCACAGTTAGATCCCAAGTTTTTTAAGTAGAATAGGGTTTTCCTGAAATTCACAGCACACTGAGCTGCAGTCATGCAACAATATATCGACCCCATATCGAAGCACATCTGTCTGCCAGAGTGGTGTTTATACCTGCTTTATGCATCTTCATAAATGCAGACCGACAGTGCCTGCACCTGTTCGTGCCTTTTCCTCTTGTTTTTGTGCTGCCTACATCAGCTGAAAGTGTATTCCCATGTGGTGACAGACAGCAGGTGTATGCCCACAAAATAGCACTAACATAGCACTAAAATGTGGCAGTTTAGCATAAAGAAAATGAATATTCATTACATCACCAAGAAGCTTGGCAGCTTTTTTTTCCTCTTATTCTTTTTTTGCCAGCTGAGACAAAAAGTTAAGTTTGGATATTGCACAGAAGATGAAGATCCTCGTGCCTTTGCTCCTTATAAGTGAACACACCTTCAACCACAGAAGCAGAATTAGTCTAAAACAAGCACCTGTATTATTGGAATGGAGTGAAAATCTTCCCACCACAAAATGTTTTTCCTTGTTCTTTTGTGTCCTAAACTCTCCTCCAGGTGCTCTAGCTGGCGGCATTGACATTGCATCCAATTGGCTGACAGACATGAAGGGTGGGGTGTGTCTCAATGGCTTCTGGTTCAACCATGAGCACTGTTGCTGGACGTCCAACGAGACGACGTTCCAGGAGAGGGACCAGTGTCCACAGTGGAAGAGCTGGGCTGAGCTCATAACAGGGACGTCAGAGGTAGAAGAATATGCCAAAACTTTGCTACATTGCAGAGAAACCAGTTGAATCCAAAGTGAAAATGGTCCCTTAGATCCAAAGTAAATTAACTATAAGCCTGTTTTATTGTCTCACTCTCTTGCAAAACTGAACTTATTTTCTGTGCATGAGGATCGTGTGCACTAATCAGAGGCGTCTTCTGCTGTTTCATGTACAGTCATGATCTCTGACTCATAAATTCATACAGAAATCAAGTCTCATGACACCAGCAATAATTATACGGTGCTTTGGTTCCATCTAGTGGTCGTAAACTGTCATGACACAAATTAACACCACAATGTTGAATAAACCGTACAAAGTTAACATTTTACTACAAGTTACTGCCTATTGTGTGTCTTTTTGTGCAGGGTGCGTTTGCCTACATAATGAACTACCTGATGTATATCTTCTGGGCTCTGCTCTTCGCTTTCCTGGCTGTCACGCTGGTCAGGGCCTTTGCTCCGTATGCATGTGGCTCAGGAATACCTGAGGTGAGACTGTGCTTCACATACAGATGTAATGTAGGAGGTCTTTATTCTGCTTTCCATTCTTCATCGATGACACTGTTTGCTGTAGTGTGGTATGTTTGTGTTTAGAGAGGATTTTAGGAGCTGCACATAATTACTTTTTAAATTTTTTTTTTTTTTTTTTTTTTTTTTTTTTTTTTTTTTTTTTTAGATCTCTGAACACAAGCATTGTTAGATTTTTCTGAGTGGGATGTTTGGACAGTAATGCTGCTCCAACCCAGCTGCATGAACTTGACAATATTGTCTAATGTCTAAATGTTTTTTTTAGCTTTGTTTATGTTTAAAAAACATGTTGTAGATCTGTCCTCCTATCAGTTTATCCTTGCAGCATCCATGAACATTGTTTTCTTAGCATTCTGCCTGTGTTGACTTTCTTTTGTCAGTCTCTTGCTGAGGAAGAGAAAAGCTGTAGATTTGCTTACCATAGGAAAATACAAGTGGAAAACCTAGCTGAGTGCAAACATATCCAAACAGACAAACACTCTTTTCAAGTATATACAAATGCTTTCCTTCTCAGTCCTGTTCTCTAACCAGGACCTTTCTAAATGTTGCAGAACTTGATTCTTGCTTTCCAAACAGTCTCATAACTGTAAGGTCAGACCGTGGTCAACAGGTTCACACACATCAGTTTAACCACTTATTTAATATCTATTCAGAACGCAAACTCAGTTTTCTCTTCTTCCTTTCCATCTCTTGTTATGTGCTCACACGCACATTTATCTAAATGAATCCCTCCCTAACATAAACAGACACGAGCACAAACGTATCCCGATTCTCTCTCTGCACACAAACAAACTAATTCGTGCACATACAAAACTCTTTCTCTTTTTCTCTTCATCTCAGATTAAAACCATCCTCAGCGGGTTCATCATCCGCGGCTACCTGGGGAAGTGGACCCTCATCATCAAGACCATCACCCTGGTTTTAGCTGTCTCCTCTGGGCTCAGTTTAGGAAAGGAAGGCCCTCTGGTCCATGTAGCCTGCTGCTGCGCTAATATATTGTGTCATCTGTTCACTAAATACCGCAAGAACGAGGTCAAACGAAGAGAGGTACGTATGATCTGACGCAGATGACAAACACATGAATCAAGTTTGAAATCCAGGCCAGTTGTAAAGTGATTACTATCTCGAGTTGATTCCAGTGAGTGTTGTTACTATTCACAGAGAAATGTACCATTGAATTCCTGCCATATTATCATTTCAGAGCCTCAGCTTGGTTTGAAGTCTCACTTGTTCTCTAATATGATTACACTTAGAGTTGTGTGTCTTTGTCTTGTAGGTGTTATCAGCAGCAGCAGCAGTGGGTGTGTCTGTGGCCTTCGGTGCACCCATAGGAGGGGTCCTGTTCAGCCTGGAAGAGGTGAGTATTAATTCACTTAAAAATGAACCCTTCCCTGCTGATGAACCGATTTTCAGACGCTTGTCTGTTAATCTCCTGTTTGTGTTTGTTCAGACCAAGCGGCAACCTGCAGTTCCTCAAATGGCCACTTGAGGGAGTCAGTCCCCATAGACTCCCATGTTAAAATGCCTGACTTATTCTTTTATAACTGGCCTGTTGAGACTAAATGTAATGCATAATTAAGGGTATGGCTGCTTTGAGTGATGGGGAAGCATCCCACCATTGGTGGCTAGCTTCATTCTGCCCATTCAGCCCGCCTCAGCTCCACTTACACAGCTTTTATATACAGTCAGTGGCTCATACAGGTCTCTGCATCTCAGACGACATCACAGGATATGTGCTGTAACATGAAAATACAAAAAAAAGATTTCATTACAGTGAAGCAAACCAGGGTCAAATAAACTCAGATGCTTTCTATGTCAGAGCAGTGCTTAAAAACAGCTGGTTGTTTTATCACTACCTGATAACAGAACTAATCAGAACTGTCTTTTAATTACTTTCCAGGTCTTCTTTAATTTTCTTGAACATGTGACTCTGTGCTGGAAAATGCACAGCACTGGCACCGAGCTGAGGCATAAGAAACCACTTGCATTAATAGTTTGAGAAATGAATGTGTCTTGGCGGCTTTATAATCCATCCTTAGTGAAACACCTCGGAGAGTTTTTGGATGAGCGTTCGTCAGAGGGCAGTTTGCGCTTTTTGTGGCTTTCATGTGATCCAGATTCTGTGTCATCTTAAGGTCTGGCCTCCTCCTCCTCTCTCTCTCCTCCAGGTGAGTTACTACTTCCCTCTAAAGACGCTGTGGCGATCGTTCTTTGCCGCTCTGGTCGCAGCCTTCACTCTGCGCTCCATCAACCCGTTTGGAAACAGCCGCCTGGTGCTGTTCTACGTGGAGTTTCACGCTCCATGGCACCTGGTAGAGCTGGCACCCTTCGTCCTGCTCGGAATATTTGGCGGCCTCTGGGGGGCGCTGTTCATCAAGGCCAACATTGCCTGGTGCAGGAGACGTGAGTAGTGAGGTTATGGTGAATGTGTGTCATAAACAGATGCACCAACAAGCTGATATTGTTTATTTTTATTGATATTATTTAGACACAACGTTTTTTTTCTTCCAATGTCTGTGTCTCTGCCAGGTAAGACCACTCGTCTCGGCCACTACTACCCTGTCATTGAGGGGATGGTGGTGGCTGCGTTGACCGCAGTGCTCGCCTATCCAAACAGTTACACCAGAATGAGCGGAGCCGAGCTGATTTCTGAACTGTTCAACGACTGCTCCCTGCTCGACTCCTCTCAGCTCTGTGGCTACGCACAGGTCAGCTGTGGACTCTGTATTTGTCTGTAGAGATTGAAGTGTGAATGTGTGGGAATGGAGCGGATTGATTTGTTTTTGTGGAGAAGGAATAAGTCAGGAAGTGTTTATGGCTTGTCATTTGTATTCCCATAAAAAATAATTACTGTAGACCAGCTGATTGAAAGTGGAATCTGTTCTTTGTCCCTGTCATTTGTTTCTCCATGTGCCCCTTTGTTTATCTTTCTCCTCTACTTTACTACACACACACACACACACACACACTTTCCAGCCAGCCAACATGTCAAAAACAAGTGTAGGCAATAGCCTAGCAGACCGGCCGGCAGGAGAAGGCCTTTACACCGCCCTGTGGCAGCTGTCCCTGGCCTTATTCTTCAAGATGTTGATGACTGTGATTACCTTTGGAATGAAGGTTGGTCGAGAAATACTCTCACACACAAACGGTGCAAGTTGCTTCAGAGCTGATTGTGCCTGCTTTCTGTGAACACTCATATCTGTAAACGTTTGTGGAGGATGTCATTGATAAAGCATTTTGTGGCTGATGCCGTTTAGATTTTTTTTTTTAATAATGCACAGCCCTCTGTGAATTGTGTAACGTAGCCTGTGAAAGTCCAGCTGTCTCCAGTCTCTCTGGAACCACATTTTGAACCAGTGTCATACTTTAATTCACTGATTTTGCCCGTTTTGCAGTTTAGTTTAGTATAATTGACCCTCTGAACCCTTTTTTTGCTCTTTTTGTATGCTGAGTCACGGCAGCATGACTCACTGGAGGATCAACTTATTAGGAAAAAATGACGGTGGGGTTTATATGTTGATTGAAAAGGATTGTTCTCAGGCACAAGTTTGAAACTGAGTCACAGGATGAATGAAAACATATGGGCATTGTTTTTAAACTGAACTTTCAATCATGTCTTTTCCAATCCTCACATGATACGATGAGGTTGTCTTAGACTTTGTAAAGATATTGAATGATATTGATGCACAGTTGATGTGTTTGCAGTGCAGACACTGTGTGGTCTGCGTCATGTGAAACCACATTGCTATGCGGATGTGGAAACTATTAATTGGCCAAAATAAGCACTTAAACTATACTTTTATCTCCTCTCCTTCCATTTGTCCATCCAGGTACCATCTGGGCTTTTCATCCCCAGCATGGCAATTGGAGCCATAGCTGGCAGACTGCTGGGGGTCGGCATGGAGCAGCTGGCCTACTACAACCACGAGTCGTTCATCTTTAAAGGGTGGTGCTCGCCGGGAGCAGACTGCATCACGCCAGGGCTTTACGCTATGGTCGGGGCCGCCGCATGTTTGGGTGAGGCTTGTTTGAAAAATGAAGAAAACTTAATATAGGTCATGACGGAGAATAAAACGGATCGGTGTAGTGCATTTCACTGAACTGTTTCAGATAGACGGAGGTGAATCACAAGTCACTCAAGTAACCAGAAATAAAAGCTCCCACACCAGAACGGAATGTGGTGCTCGAGCAGCTCGGAACAGATGAAAGGAAGCGGGCGATTGTTTGTGCATTTGATCAGGATGCGTTGTGCATCACTCTCTGTGGTGGTATTTTGAGGAAACACAACTGGGAATGTGCCCGAGGGATTCAGATGACACATTCAGCCTGACTCAGGAGGGATGTCTGGACTAGACTCAGCTGAAAAACACATCAGAGGGGGGAGACTTCCCAGTGGCTTTGTCTATAAATACTTCACCGTTATTGTGTGTCACTAACTGTATTAGAACTATATTTATACAATATAGTAAGCCTTACTCTTACCCAGAGTGTCTGCATCCTGGACTCCTGAATCCCAACTGCACTGTTACTAATCTAATCTAAAAGATACTGTAATGTTATGTATAATGGTAGCAACGATATATAAGAGCTGGGCTGGAGTCTGTTTAAATCCCCATGTGAAATGCTCGTGCATCTAGTTATCACTGGGTTTTGTATAAACGTTTATTGTACAGTTTTACTGTTGACTATAGTCGTTTTAGGTTTTTACCACTCGTTATGTGGTCTCCTGAGTCATCTGATTGCTGACACCATTCCTCCCCTCCCGCCTCCCTCCAGGTGGAGTGACTCGTATGACGGTGTCGCTGGTAGTCATCATGTTTGAGCTGACCGGCGGTCTAGAGTACATCGTCCCCCTCATGGCTGCCACCATGACCAGCAAATGGGTGGCAGATGCTTTAGGAAGAGAGGGAATCTACGAGGTGAGATGTGGTGGTTGAAGATGCATCATGACATATTTTTATGACATCTTTCCTGTATACAAAGGGAAGCTCTGCCTTATGGCTGTTGTTGCAACACGATTTTCCTTGTTTTGCTTGTTTTCTGTTAGTTTATTTATTTATTTTTTTGGTAAATTGCGATCAATAAGAAAACATACCATGCCTTTCCCGCTGGTTCCGACTGTTCGTCTGTGTTCTGCAGGCTCACATCCGGCTGAATGGGTACCCATTCCTGGAGCACAAAGAGGAGTTTGAGCACAGCAGCCTGGCTGTGGATGTAATGAGGCCGAGGAGGTCGGACCCTGCGCTGGCTGTGCTCACACAGGACGGCATG
>NW_018128102.1:554222-558681 GCF_001952655.1 Monopterus albus | reverse complement strand
AACTAGATTTGAACAGAGATGAACACACTTGTGAAAACATTACCTCCAGTGCTTTGACTGACTGTGAGGGCGTGTTTGCACATTTTAGTCCGTACAGACTGTGGTTATTATTTATTACACTTCTAAAACTGTCAAAGTAGAAAGAAAATGCATAAATTCTTCCTTTTAGTGAATGTATTGTAACAGGGACTATACTGCATATCACAGGCCTTGGTGGAGAGCACACGCTACAGTGGCTTCCCCGTGGTCGTCTCACAGGAATCCCAGAGGCTCGTCGGATTTGTTCTCAGAAGAGATCTGCTCATATCAATAGGTCAGAAATGTGCCTTTTTACAATTTTGAAAATTATTGTTTATGTTGTGACACATTTGTTTCTGCATTCACATGTTTTTCTCTTTCCTTCATCTTTAAATAATACCTGTCAACCACCCGTGCTTTCAGAGAATGCCCTGCAGCGTCAGGAGGGCGTCGTCAGTGCCTCCCGGGTGGTCTTTACTGAGCATACTCCTTCCCAGGCTCCTGATGGCCCACCTCCCCTCCGCCTCAGAGGAATCATGGACCTGAGTCCCTTCACAGTCACAGACCATACACCCATGGATATCACTGTGGATATTTTCAGGAAACTGGGACTACGCCAGTGTCTAGTTACACATAATGGGTGAGAACAAAGCTACATACACAACAGGACCTTATTTTTCACCAGTTCACCCACAAGATTCTGTAAAAACAAACCTATTCAAAGTATTAACCCTAGTATGACTCTGTCAGAGTAGAAATCAGTTTGTTTTCACATATCAATAAATACAATAACAGAAAGGCAGAATGGACAGATGGACGGACACACCTCTCACTCATTTAAGTGAGATATCATCAGGAATTTGTGCTCGCAGAGGGTTGGAAGGAGTGACAGATGGATGTGTAGGAGCGCCTCGGGTCAATTCCGCTGTCAGGTCACGCATTAAAGGAAAAGCAAAGCGCTACAGGAGTTAGGCAGGAAGACTGATAGGAGGGAGGGTCCGTATGAGATGGTACAGAAAATTCTCAGGGTGTTTGTGCACAAGACTCTGCACTGCCAGTGACCCCATTATCATGAACTTTACTGGGGACGTGCAGGTTTCTGTAATGGGAAACGTTCATGTTGACCTGATGGGGATGCAGCAGCGCTTGCGTGGTATTTGGCATCGAACCTGTGAAGCTGTGTAGCACAGGAAGAAGAGCAGCTCTCTGGTTTTGGCATCAGACCAGTTTCCTCCTATTTATTTGCTATAGTTGTCACTTTAAAGTGATCCCCATGACCGGGCCATGAGCGATGCACTGTTTGGAAAACTAAAAGCTGCTGTGTTTAGTGAGTCATTGTACAACAGGTTGTAACCATTCAAAGATATTTACCAGAACTTTCTGTTTGAAATTGCTGCCATCGACTAAAAATCTCGTCCAGCTCCACCGAGGCCACTTTCACACGCAGTCCAGCTGTCCGTCCGACTCTCTTTGTAATCGCAACAGGACAGCGCTACTCATGACAAGTAGACAGACCCGAGCAGAAGAAACTTCATTAGTGTTTTATGCATTTTTTTTAATTTCGGTCTGTGATGCATAACCACACAGACTTCAGCTGTTTAGATAGAGATCTGGTGTGTTCAAACACAGCTTTTAGGGGTGTGGAAGGTGAATTTTGTATGTTTTTATGAGACATAAATAATGAATCCAACACTGTCAAACACAGACTTATCGTAGCTTTCACACACTGTGTTGGGAACGCTTTTTTTTTAACAAGGCTGTTGCTGTTATTAGGGTGTTTCTCTTGGTCTAACTTGTCTCAAGCTGTGAGCTAAGCCTCCTCTGAGCATTCAGGGTTTGGTTCTTTACTGACGTTAGGCCACTGAAGACTTGACTCATCGTGTGTGCATTAATTGAAGTCAGGGGAGGCCTCTTCAATCTGTTGCCTCCTGCTGCCTTTAAAGCTGTTTGAGTAACGTTTATCAGAGCAGCTTTGAAATGCGTGTAGCCTCGAGGTGAAGCGGGCTCGTTGGGTTGCCGGTAACTCAAACCAAATCCGGGAGAACAACAAATGAAAATCAGCCTCCGCAACTAAAACCGTCAGAGGTGCCCTTCAGCTTTACTCTACATGTTTAAAGCTCCTCTTCTACATAACTTTGTATTATAACAGAGCAGTTGAAGGGTCTTTCACAGTCTTGCCTGTGGACACTTTTGACTGTTGAAAGGCTGTTGACAGGCATAGCAACTCTTGTAGGACTTGCATGCATTTGCTTCAGATGGGCTGCTTGTTGGCCAGTGATAGAGGCTGTTACACCAGAGTGGATCCAGGTGGGACACGAAAATGGAACATTTCCACGTATTTTTATTTGGGACAGACGGAAAATGGGAACAAGAGGAGGCCCATAAAAAGGAGCAGTAAAGGGAGATACAGGCTTTGGGTGAAGTTGTCTGTCAGGATTTGTGTTTGCCCATGAAAAGTGACAAATCCCTCATTGTCTGGGAATGATACACTCTCCGAGGAAAGACCTCGGGGCTGTTTGAAGTGCAGTGTACAGTATAATCTCTGCAGGCATCTTGTAAAATGTTAATTTCATCACTCTGAGTAGCAACAAAGATATTTTCCCAGACTGTGCTTAGTTTATAGTTTGTAGCTTTTAGTCAAAGGTTGACTCAATGACAGGAGTCATGTCTACATGACTCCGGAGTCTTGTAAACACTCATCTGGTTTCGTTTCTTTTGGTTTGTTAGGTCAGATTTGGTCTCAATCCATTTTACATAATGAGGCGTTTTTCAAGAGCTTTGCTCGGAAAATTATGACAAAGATTATAAAAACATCCTCCCAGCCCATTTGCTTTTCTTGTTTTTAATATATCCACTCTCTGACTCTTTTGATCCCGTTCACGCTTGTCACACACGTGTCTTCAGACCCACACACTCCTGTCGGGTAATTTGCTTTGCGCAGAATTGCTCTGTGCCACCAACACATGATTCCAGAGGGACCTCTGGGCAAGTGACAGGTAGCAAGTAACTCATGAGTATTTACAGCAGTGTGACATGTACTGGACTCAGAATACTCCAGAGGGATAGCTTGATGGGAACATAGGAACATTTTACCTTTAATCTTCTGTAGCAAGCCTACGGTACGTGATGGTCGAACCAGAGCAAGTAAGGTTGTAGCAGCAAAAGCCCCCGAGCGTGCTGAACTGAAAAAGGATGGATTTATTTACTTAGAATTCATCATTTCATTTGTAAGAGGAAGAATGTGTTAGAGAAACAGTTGTTAAATGACATAGTCTCACTTTAAGGCGGCGCTGCTCAGCCCACATCATTTGTGTCAAAATTTGAATCTGTTATTTTGTTCAAACATTTATTTATTTGTTTCGTTTCTCAGAATTTGTTCCTGCTCATGTTGAACTATAAGCTGCCAACGCAGAAACCAGTTCTCAGCTCTTGTTTCTCTGCATCCAGTATGAGCTGTCAACTCTAATGGTTCAGAGTCATTGTGGTTTTCTGCCTTCACCCTGTTTACTCTGTGTTTTCTTGTTAGTCTCACCCCCCCGCTGCGACCCGCTTTCCCTCTGGGACTGTAATAAAACTGAACTGAGCGACTGCGGTCAGAGCTCGGCCCGATGTGTGTGTTTCTGCTCTCTGTCATTTCTTTGACTTTCCGCGGTGTGGCAAACAAGCATGACATGAAGTAATCTGCTGCATTATGTTCTCTTTTCTCTTTCTCTGCGTGTCACTAGGAGGCTGCTGGGGATCATCACTAAAAAGGACATACTGAAACACATGGCGCAGATAGCCAACAGAGACCCTGACTCCATCCTCTTCAACTGAACTCCTCTTCATCGCCCCCTTTGATCAGGGGGAGCAGAGGACACCGGCTTACAGGGTTGAATGAAATGCACCTTAACTTCTGCGACTGTTCGGAGAAAGCCAAGCAAGTCAGGCTCCATTTACACAGGTGGTTAGAGATTATTATTTTTTAAGGTGGAGACATTTCTGGCTTTCCCAAAGTGAGTGCACCACTGACAAAGAGCTCTCAGAAACAATGACTCATCCTTATTGACAATGCTGGCCTCAACTTCATGTTCAACCTAGAAGGAAACAGGACACATGAGAAATGGAATATTTCACATCTGCTCCTTTTGGCTTTTGTCTAGTCTGATTTGTTTATCTCTTTTCAAAAGAGAGAGAAATCTGGGAGGTCATCATCTCCGCTATTACCTGTGATGCTTCTCTGCATCACCTAAGAGAAAAAGATTTAAAAGGAGGTGGGAACGAGTAATTCACTGTTAAAGATCTTGACAAGAGGAGAGGAGGAGGAGGAGGAGGAGAAAATAAAGACATAAGGGAAAGTGAAGAGAGGTTTGGAGAGCTCTGCCCTCAAGTCATCACGGCAAGCTGAGACAGAGCACTCTGAGCTGGGGGGATGGATGGTCAGACGCCCCCCCCCCCCCCC
>NW_018128102.1:510831-554097 GCF_001952655.1 Monopterus albus | reverse complement strand
CCCCCCCCCCCCCCCTCCTCTTCTCTCCTTCTGTCTGTGAGGCTTCCTGCAGCCTCGGGCAGAAGGATGCCACAGTGTAAGAAGAGGATCTGAAACACACACATACTTGCACTCCATACAGACTTCACAGCAGCCCGGGAGCTCTCCATCCTCGTTATATAGCCACTTAAGACTGGAACCCGGGAGCCATTTGGTGTTGTCAGTGTCATCTAGACGCTGATCGGCAGTCATACCGACATATGCAAAGGCAAGGCTGCAACAGTCGTGTCACGCCTTATGGAAGGATTGACGTATTTCTGGGCTGCTGTGGAAGGGCTAAACAAATACAGAAAGAGAGAATCATGACAAAGGAATTTATGTAAATGTGAAATTGTTTGTCCCACTAAATTATTTCACTGACATAAACGGGTGTTTTGTGTCCCTTCTTTCAGCCCCACCTTTGTTTTGGACCCTGGTCAGATGATGAAAATGATCTCTGCTCTGCACATACAATCCCAATATGAACAGATTTGAATTATTACTTGTAACTGGACTTTTGATAGCGACTTCAAACGTGATAAAATGCTGTGAATCCCCCTGTTGTCGGTTTATATAATGTCAGTTTTGTTCCCCCTGGCTTGTGTTTACACACATGTTCAAAAAGTATCTGATTAAGAACAGGGGGAGACAGAGCCCCTAATAATGTGATAGTAAATGAATTGGATTCAGCTGTAAAACCCTGCAGGTGGTAGTTCAGTGTCATGCTCATGGACACTGAGCAGCCACTGCACACTCTGCTGTCTCCCTGGGGGGGGGGGGCAGCTTGTGATATTTCAGACATTATATCACAATCCAGTTCCCTACTAATCTTCTATCATGAGCAGAATAATATTATTCTGTGCTATTTTAAACACTAGGGGTTCAGCGGGTCAACGTGCCTGGGCTCCGTTTGCTACCAGAGACTCATAAACTTTCACTTTGCTTCTGAAGGCTTTATTTATGCACTGAATTGATTTTCTCCGTTTACTCCGGCACACCTGGGAGCTGCTCTGTGCAGCCAGAGAAAACGTGGCAGCTACGTTGGAATCTGAGGAGCTAACTTGCTCATTTTAATGAGACACTTACTGTGCTGTATGTTAATGGGGCTACAGTTAATATTTTTACAGTATAGGTCATAAACACACCCTCCGTGTTAGTGCATGGAACATGTGGCAAACAAACTGTTCAAAGTGTGTGTACAACTGGTTGTTTTTAACAAGTTATTTGATGATATAAAGGGGTGAATTTCAGGTGATTGGTGGCCTGATACCACGGCTCCACTTCACTACTGCACAGAATCTGGTGCAAATTGTGTCGTCAAACCAAGATGGCCGCCGCCGTAGTCTCCATATTTTGGTGGCAGGAAGTGGTGATGTGATTTTATACAGTGCCCGTGGATGAGACAATCTTTTAAATATGGAGTTCATTAAGAAGTTTTTTCTTTTGGTCTGTCCATTGCAGCAAATAGTTTGATAACTAATTACTGCAACAGTTAAGAGGATTTAAATGAACTCATTCCCAAGCCAAAAAAAACCAGGGATGAATTACGGAGAAGGTACCTGGCACAAACCCCAGAGCTCCTAAGTTGTCAGAGCTTTTGTTTGAAGTAACTCAAGGTCTCTTACTGGTTTATTCTGACACTGTCCTTATCAGCCGAAGAGGATGAGGTTTCCTGATGACGGCTGTTTTCCACAGTTTATACTAAAGCTACATTGAGTCTAAATTCATTTTAGCTAAAAAAAAAAATGTAATTGTCAGCGGAATAGCTATGACATGAACGATGCTTCCTCTTATGGCCTCAGTTGACTCAGCTATTTTCATAATGAATTATTTCAGTCATCTTTCAGAAACAAATGCCAGCAGGTTTCAGCTTCATATGTGTAGGTTTTCTGTTTTATATCATTGTAAAACCAGTATGTGTTTTGGACTGGTAATCACCATAAACCAGCAGATCCCAGCTTGGACCCAGGTTGAACATTTTATAGTCAGAATGCTTTGTCCCTAATGAATGTGACTATTAGTTGTAGGTTTGGGGAGCTCACTGTTCAGGCTGAGGACCGCTGGTCTACTGTGGATGACCTGTGTGGGTTTATTTTGCAGACCCTTGGGGCTTAAAGCTGTCATGCAGTCATACCTGACTCATCGTCTCTGACAACTAGTCGAAGCTCGTTCCTGCTCGCATGCTCTCTCTGAAAATACATTTCGAGCAGCAGCATGTTAATGAGTGTCTGCATATGGATTCATTTTTTTTCATGTGTGTGTGTGTGTGTGTGTTAGGGAATGTGAGGGCACTGTTGGTGGTTAGCAATGACTCAGTGTATTCTTGGAGCTCAGTTCCTGTGGCTGAAACTTCACATGGGGCTCGAGTTACCAACCCGCTCGTGGCTTCTGCACTCTCACCCCTCCAACACACACACGTATGGGTGTGCTGTACTTTCACATAGCGTACTTGTCTTCCTTCTCCCTTCTCAACCCTGTTGAATTTGTTTCTTTTTGGTGTTTTTTCCTTTTTTGATCCCTCTTCTTCTGAGATAGTTTACCTCATTTGGCTCTTTCTCATATTCTCTATCATCATCCTGTTCCCAGGCCTGTTATTGTCTCTGTGCACATTACAGAGCAGCTAAAACATTTCACTGTGGTAACAGGCCAATTCACGGTGTCATCCTATACCCCTTACCTTTCTGTGTTCATGTGTGCGGAGAGAGCATGCAACATGAGTGTGCACTTTCCTGAGGGCTGGACAGAGTGAACAAATATTTAGGAGGAATGACTGCCTATTTAGTTGTGTGTGTGTGTGTGTGTGTGTGTGTGTGTTTGCGCTTCAAGGAATGCAATCCGATCTGCTCGACAGTGTTGTGTCTATACCCTCCTGGCCTCACCTGAGGTTAAAAGGTGGAAATTCCCACAGCTTCAGTCACAGCTCGCTGACTTTGTCACTGCTCATGTAACAACGATCACACTGATCTTTCACTACCAAATGTGTGAAACAAGCTGAAGCCAATTAAATAATTAAAAGAATTTATACTACTTGAATGTACCTAATAGTACTGCTAATAATGACATTGTAAGACCTCAGGTCGAGTTTGCCGTATTGCACGTTTGCTACCTATATAAGTGTTTGTGCTGTAAGTTACTGGCAATGAGAAGAGCGATACCAGGAGCTGGCTAACTTAGCTTAGCATAAAGCTGAAAGTAGCCTGGCTCAATCTGAAGGTAACATCTCTAAGGTTTTCAAATGAATTGTTGTATCTTGCTTGTTTAATCCATGCATAGGGATGCAATTTGGAATTGTAAAAGGGGGGTTACGTGCCAGGATATTTCTGGCCTGAAGTAGCTGCCAGGAAATCAGCAGGAGCTCCAGGAAATAGTCCAGCACATTACCCCAGATTTGTGTGGAAACTGGGAAAAGTATCTGGTCTGTATGTAATCAACAACACCGATTTCATCACAAAGAATCATGCAGTGTAAAAATGTTATCCTTTTTTTTAACAAAGGAAGGTAGACAGGTAGGTGCAGCACTAGTGAAAATCCAAAACTAATCCCTACATGTGGTAATTTAATACACTGTTATTATAAAATATTTTTAATGCAGCTTTATTATCTGCTGACAACATAACACGTCAGGACCTTCTACATTTTAGACAAGGAATATGAGTTTCCCCAGTAGGCCCACACCTGACTGCAAATTGCAAATGCGGCCTCTGATCAGGTACATATGCAGAGACAGCTTTATTTCAGTAGCTCACCAGGCAAAAAGATGGCAAACTCCTGATCAAACTCACACTTTAAAGAGGTGAAAATTGTGTGGTCGAATCCAGAGAAGTGGGAAATGTTAAGAAAAATTCTCTAGGGCCAACACATAGCCTGGAAGTAGTCCAAAATATACCAGTACTAACCCCAGAAGAGTATCAGATGCTGACATCATACCCTCCTCTAGTACTGACAACTATCACTGACCTCCACAACACATAGAAAAATAGATGGGTCGCAATCAGGCTGGTCGTTCCACTGCAGAACAGCATGTTGGAATTTTTGTCTGTGGACACTGGAAAATTGCTTGAGGCCATCGAGTGCGATGGAGCCAATTTGCGTCCCCAAGGTGCAATATAATCCCATTGCTGCAGAAACCCGGCACTTTCTGTAACATCATGGAACGCATACCAGACATTTGCCGCCCACAACCACATCCATTTTTACACAAGCTTTCATCTTAAGCCCACATAGAAAAACACCCCAATAATATAAATCTAATGTTAAAGAGCCGATATTATCTTTTATTTTAAAACATATACATTGATTTAATGTAAGACATCCGAACTCTGATGCTAATTACTCAGCAATGACATCTGGTGTCTAGGACCCAGAACTGGGTCAATCTGCTGGACGCACGCCGTTTTTCACAGCAAACATTTTGATTTGTCAGTAGAAAACGCACAGGTTGGTGATGACATTAATGACATCTCTGTGTACTAACGCCTCCAGTGGCTTCAACATTCAGCTGCTCCAACAGGCGTCATTAGGTTTACATTACCCAGCAGTTCTGAGCTGCAATAAATATTGTTAACCGTCTGTGTATTTTGGGGCCCATTGCCCAGGTGGGACCTGAGGAGCAAATCGGTGGGAGGTGTGTTCAGGTAAAGCGGTGCAAAGCGACTTGCTGGTGTTGCTGTGCTGACAACGTGTCATAACCGGGTTTGCTTCAGAAGCAGCAGAAAACATTTCTTTGCAGTTTTTCATCGGCTCATGTTTTATTCATGAAATATTTTACAGTGCAGTGTATCATATTACATAATCATATAACTGGATACTTGTTACATCTTTAGTCCAAACACTGTCATGAATGTGTTCTGGAAATTAGTTCCAACAACTACTAGTGGGCTTAATTTGCAGCAGAGTCAGCCTTGCCTGACATTCTCTCAGCTACCGTGGCACTGCGCTGCCCTCAGCATGTTTCCCACATCCATTACATTTCTGAGCACACTCCACATTTATCCTATAATAACTGTAAATCAAAGTATTGACAATTGGAACCATACTTTCTTTGTTCCAGTGTGGTTGAAACTGTACACTAACAGTTTTGTGTTGCATATTTTTGACTCCAGCTTTCCATTATGTGGACCACATGGCAACTGCAGTAACCTCCACTCAGTTTATTTTCATACCTCACGGCGTGGTACAGAAACTTTACATGCTCTCCACATATTGGTCCCATTAACAGTACTGATGTTCGGCCTTTCCACAATACCCTGCAGAAGTAAGCTTTAGTAACCTGAAGCCCAGCTGCTATTTGACAGAGGATTATTTTATTTGTCATTGATTTATGGAGCCTGTATGGCTGGTTCACTGTAGCCCTGCTGTTATGCTTTGAATCAAAGTCTGCATGAACAAAACTTGCCTAGTTTTCTATTATATTCATCCAGCATGTCGGATGTTTGGTCTTTGCTGTTTCTCCCTTTTACCAGAGAGAGAGGTAAAATCTCTCAAAGGTTTTGTCTTTGACTTTGTCAGTTTTGATGCATTACACCAGGGGTCTTGTAATCTTTTCACTCTAAAATGATATTAGCACACACCAAGGTTGGGTTTTCTCCCTGGGCTGCATGTTTGCAGCAGTGGTGCATTGTGCCTTTGAAGCCATGGCTGCTTTCTAACTGAGCCAAGTGACCAAACTGGCTTACTATTATGATATATGATCTATTTATATTGAAGGGTGAAAGAGGTAATAAATGGTCAACACGTCTGAACTGATGCTTAACTGAAATAATGTTTAGTGATGATACAGTGGAGGAGGAAATTGCTGTTGTAGTCTCTGGCTTCCTAGTTTTTTGCAACATGTAAAGCATGCACATTCAGTAGCACTAAGGTGTCTACTGTATGTCAGAAGACATCTGTCCAGTTGTAGCAGAGCATGTAAATGACTTACTCAGCACAACACAGCCCCTGAACCACAGCACTGCCGGGTCATATGTGTGAAGGTATTTGGTGTGACACGATTTGGGTAATGACTTCTAACTAGGTAGTACTTACAAAGACCTTTGGGGCTGCACATACAAACCTGGTGATGGATTTTCTAAATGTTGGTGCAAGTTGATCATTTCTCCCAGATAGTCTTCTTTAAATTATTCAGTTACCTGACAGTCCAGGGGAATGTTTGTTTTACGGTAAATGGTTCTCTTTGCAGTCGATGCCTTGACCGTCTCCTGTTAAAGTTGGGTGTTACTGTATCAAATCAGGTGTGAAAGTTCATTTCTAGTACAAACTTGAACTGTGTGTGAAAAAACAACGTCTTTGAGGAACACGGTTTTCCATTAGCTTCCTGCAACAAACCCCGTGGGTGCCAAGGAGGGCTCCTTTAAAGACCTTATCAAAGACTTAATAATGCTTGTTGCTTTATTGCAGGAATAACCGCATTGTTTCGGTGCCCTGCCAGGTATTCTGATAGCACCACTCCCACTGATTCTGAAATTCCCATTTCCAATGGCCGGTAGTCGGGGCAGCAGGGTTGAAACAGTTGTATTGTTCTCCTAAAAAAAAGTGTGTGTGTGTCAAGTTGAGCGCTTTTCTGGCCCCATGTAGTCTCTTCAGGATGTTTTGGGTTTTTGTGTCTGTGTGCTTGCATACAGCAAATGTGGGTGCATTCTTGCTTTATGGACTCATTTCCTGAATGGAAAACAGAATATGTTGGGTAATATACTGTAGGAGATGGGGAGAGAACGGTAGCCCTGCTGATATGAAGGGTGTGTGGCTAAATTTTGATGGATGTGTTGTGTTGGTGCACTTTTGTGTGTGAGAAAGATGGAGGCAAAGCAGCTGTAGTATGGAGATAACTGCTGGATGTAGGTGAGCGGCGTATGTGTCAGGAAGGGTGTTACTGTATTAGGAGGCCAGGTTAAAAAAAAACAAATACCTCTTTTGTTAACACTCTTATGAAAACAGTGTAGGTCAGAGAATAGTAAATATGTGGCCTCCATTAATCTGAACGTTAGTCTGAGTCCTGAAATGAAAGGCTATGATGTTTAAATGATGGTTGTGTTGACTTCTATTTTTACTTGTATCATAATGAAATACTATATATAGCACCTGGAACCAATGCTGAGTAGCTCTTCTTGTACAGTACATATCCTGGCTCCTGCCATAGCTGTCGTGTTACCTTCCTTAAAAATATGGTGGCTGTATGGAGTTTTGCAGAGATCATATGAGTAATAATCCTGAACGGTTCGTAAAAACATCAGACCTCGTACAGATGTACCTTGATGTTCTCATTTGGAATTTTAAAATAGCTTTGGTTAGCCCTAAAACTCAATTAAGTGTTTTTATATTAAACAGTATTTCTGTGTAGTCCAACTACTCCTGAGAATCAACGCTCCAACTGCAGCTTGTAGTTGCCGGTTTTGGTTTTGTGGTCCATCTGTTTTCATCAACCTCCTACAGAACCTTAGCAAACCGCTTGTTGCTGTTACCAGCACACATATGCTAATGTATGGTGCATGTGCTACAACAAACCTGAAAAAAATCGCAGTAAACCAGAGCAAAAAATTGGAGAGCTTCTCAGGATTTAAACTGCAAATGAACTGTGAATGCTGAGAATGTAATAAGCGGCACTGAGCCATTGTTCTGTGCTTGTTGGAGGTGTACAGTAAGTGTTGGGCTAGTAGTTTGGAATCTAACTTCTACCTTGTAGTGGTAAAATCTGTTACTTGGATGTGAGAACCCTGAGAAATAGATACATTATGAGTGAAACGTAACAAATGCTGCACCACAGGTGTGATGTTGAGGGATGAAGCCTAATGTTCTGCTCCAAGTAAAGCCTGTATCGCTTTTTATAGAGCTGTTGTAAATTTCTACTTTGATCCTGTCAGGCATCTATAATCTCAGACAGTGGGAGTTCTCCATCCCTGAGACCACTAGAAGAAATACAGCTGGGTGAGAAATGAAGGGAAACCCTGAATGAATGAGTGGTCTCTTCCAGGCTGACACTGCACCCACCCATCGGTCATGAGAGGTCACGGAGCGGTTTGAGCATGAAAATTACATAAATCCCCATTCCTTTAGGGACTTGAATTTATGAGGTAATCTGTAGTGGAGCCTCGGGATCTCGTCATTAGTCCCCACCTAGAGCTTCTCAGCAAGGTCAGCTTGGGTCACAGGGCATCACCTGCATCTAAGATGAAAGTGGCTGGATTGTCAGTGTTCAGCTGCGAGTGAGATTTGTGGAAAAGCACTTTCAGATGCTTTTAGTTGCCACTGAGCTTCATTCATAACTGCACAGATCCACTGCAAC
Source organism: Monopterus albus (assembly GCF_001952655.1). Classification (NCBI taxonomy): domain Eukaryota; kingdom Metazoa; phylum Chordata; class Actinopteri; order Synbranchiformes; family Synbranchidae; genus Monopterus; species Monopterus albus. The sequence goes on along the minus strand of NW_018128102.1, from coordinate 545,801 downwards.
ACGAGCTCTGGAGATTTGTTGGTGGCATTAGTCCAGAGGAACACAGCTGCAGGCTTTATCTTTCTCTGACAACAGAAATGGATTCATGGTGACTTGAGCATTTAGTTTGACAGGAAGCTGTCCAAGCAGGTTTGGCCTCCAGATATACTCTATCCCTGCTGCTCCATACAGTTTTTCTTTACTATATCCTTGATTTATAATGCTAATAATCTGGTAGTTGAGATAAAAGTCTTTTCTTCAAGAGACTCAAGTAAAGAGAAAAACATAGTCCAATGATAACATTAACAAAACAACACAACCAGGCAAACAAAAGGCTTGTCCCTAAACATCTATAGCTGATGCCATAGTATTACCAATACCTTAGTTTGCCCACTTTAAATATACATGTAGTGACTGCCATAAGCCTGAAAATAAAGGGCATAACACAGAAAAACCCCAGGGTTCAAAGGATTTGTGCTGTAGAATAAATTATTTCCTCCATAATCACTCACTCCTGCAGCCAAACTAAATGAGGATTTAAATATCAGGCCAAAACCCCGTTGACTGTATGACTACAGCTACTGAGAGCTCTGTTTGCACAGGGTCAGAATTATCAGGAGACCTCAGTCTTTGCAAAATTATAGTTAGGATTTGACAAATTGCAGACCTAGAGTCTGATGGGGCAGAAATTACCAACAGTCTCTGAAATTATTGTAAATTACAGAATGTTCCCAGATCATAAAATTCCTTCTTGAGTGTGGTGTAAGACACAAACTGAAGGTGATCCTCAGCTCTGCGTCATGTTTTAGACCAGGTAATGAAATGCACATTGGTTATTATAAAAGCTAGAGGGAGCCGCTGAGGGTGAAAGGAGAACCAGTCACACAATGTGCATGTGTTGCCGCATGATTATGGTACCATTATGGTGTCTGTAGCTGACCACAGCTGCTGCATGGATAGTTTTGCGAAGCCGGGTCCCATATGAATATGTTAAAATTAGAACCAGCTGCTATAATATTGTGAAAACGTTGTCATTTCAATGGATGAACTTTTTCACCTTCTGTGTGCCGCTGGTCATGGATTTGGGTTTTTTTTATCTGCATGCTCCAACAGTACAAATTTCCCTGCCTTTCATTAAAAAAAAAAAAAAAAGTATTCCTATTTCAGAGCATTTTAGCAGTAAACTATATAATCCAATATCTAATCTGTCTAATCCAAGTGATCAATCTCCAATTAGAGATAAACACTAACAAATGAGTGGACACTGATGCCCCCATCTGACAATAGGCACTTTATTTGAACACAAAATAACACAGAAGAGCATCATTTTAAAAGGCACTAGAGACTAGACATTGATCAGAAGAAATTTACATGTACATTCTTCAAATGGAAATGAAAGGATATGTTTTGAACAATATCTACATTCAGACAATGTTTTGAAGGAGTGGTTTGTGGCAAAAGGAAACCGTATAAATTGCAAAAGAACATAGTGTCTGTAGTGTGAATCTAGTTAAATAAATCAAGTATGGATTTGATGTTTAATTACTGAGGTTGAGACAGTTGGTCGATAAGATGTAGGAAGATGTAGGCGATGTCGAAGCTAGTACTGGGCTTTGGTCCTCAAGTATTATCATACAAACCTGATTATAGTTTTTTTCAACTTATTCTGAAACATCGTTCTGGATTGCATTTACCTTCTTCAGTTGTAGCAGCTAATAAACTTGCCAAATGTGATTATCCTGCTACAAACAGTCTTTCATTGTCATGTTCGGACAAAATTGGCAACAGGATCATATTATAGTAAGTGGATGTGAGTCCATATGTGGAACCGTCTCAGGGCCAGCAACATGATGTTACTGCGTTGTTGCCATAATACAAGCATGTTGTGCAATGAGAACAGCTGCGGGATGGATTTCAAAACCCACTAGCCACTTTCACCACCATTCACCTTTTTCAGGGGACAAAGCAACTTCAGGCAATTATGTCATAGATGTTTCTTGGAGCTGGCGTGAAAGCAAAATTATCTTGTCGGTCCAGATGCACCTCGAGGAGCCATTAAACATCTTTTGCAGAAAGAAAACTGGGTAATGGGCAAAAACCAAGCAGGAACTGTAATTAGAATATAGCTAATAAGTTCATTTTATTGATTCATGAAGATGGTATACATGACATGAGAAATTTAGCAGAGTGGCTTAGTAACTAACTGACAAACTCTTAGTTTACCTTGACTTCTTGACCGTTTTCAGTGAGTTCCTTAGGCAGAAAGAGGCGTTGTTTTGCTCTGCCTGTTCAGATTTAATTTAAACAATGTTGCTCTGACTCCTAATGTGTGTAGCCTGCAGCTAAAACTACAATCTGTTTTCAGACAATTGTTGATTAAAGATATGCCATAGAGGTTTTGACCACCATTTACAGAGCTGTGTTTTTTAGACAGTCTGTCTTGTAAGTATTTAGTTCACACAGTTTTAATGAACATTTGTTGTGGTAACATGGATATAAAAATATGTTTCAAATTCTTCCAGAATTTGGCTTTGGACTGTTTTCTCAGAAAGCTTGCATTCAACAAGTTTATTAGGCTCAAGGATGCAGTGTTTTGGTGAGAAACGGTTGCGCTTAATTTTACATTTATTTATTTATTTGTTTTACAAAAACCCTCCAAAGGGTCCCCTTAATTTCTACAGTGTGGCTGGCAGACATGGTAAACAGATCTTTAAGTGGCTAGCTCATGGTGTTTTTCAACCCTCTCCAAAGAGAAACTGTTGCATTTGGACAAACAGCCTCACAAATTGAAACAAGGCCTGTGATGTACCTCTCTTGGAAACCTATAATTACATTCAGCAAGCCGTACAATTTTCAAAATATAAATAAGCCTGAATCTTGTATGGGAGCTGCTCATTGTCTTTCTCTAGCTGTAATAGAGAGCAAATCATGGACAATGGGTCCGGTTTGTGGTCTGGCAACTTCGAATGGAAGGCTACAAAATGATCCGGAGTTCAAAAGAAGCCAAAACCATGTTTTAGCATTTTTGTGCAAATCCGCATGCAACAAAAACACAAGATATAATTACAGAGAGAACTGAATATTTTAATATGTGCATTACTCAAAATGAGCTGTCAAGTGAAGCAATATTAGTCTGTTTTTCTTTAGACGGTGTAATTAAGTTGGCCTTGTGTTGAAATTGCAGCTAAACGCTAGCAAAGTGTTCTTAAGTTTCAAAGTCAGTGCACATACATAAAACTAGGCTGTTTGTCCACATGATCTGATTTGAATTAACTGTTTACCGATGAGACGAAGGTTTCAGAGCAGCAGTTGTTTAAATGAAACTCATATTTGATCATCTTGGCTCATTTTCTTTGGGCCCTTCAGTGGCTCCGTGGTTACCAAAAAGGCTGGCTTTGGACCCAACCCGAATGGTTGGAAGTTGTTGGTGTGGTGTTTCCAAAGTTTTTCTGTTTCTATGTCCATTTTCATGTGAATTTGAAGCTCAACCACAGTCTGAAAAATCCCTGAGCTGTACTCGGCACATCATGTTTGAAATGAAACTGGGACTGAGGCTCGGCATTTAATTTAAAGCTGTTTACATCTCCATCAGTTGTAGCCAGCTTTATACATAGCCCCAGATTTCGGTGAACAGAAGGTAATTGGACAAAGTCAGATGGACTTCAAGAGAGTCGTATTAATGTTTTGAAAATTTTTTTGCAATCCTTCCTGAAGATACTTTAGCAGGTTTTCACTGCAGCCAGCTTGATTTCTTGCTTGCTTCATGGGCTTTTGACATTTAGCCTGGTCTTCACCAACAAAGAATCTGTTAATGTGAGGTCAGGTAATGCATTTGGCCAGTGCGGTAATTTCTGCTTGTAAGTCTAAAAAAAATCTAACTGGCTAACCTGGATCTGACTTTTTTTTAGAAAAGAGGTGAACATCTTTATCAATCTTGACATCAAATCGTACATGCTGTTTATTTCTCTGAACACACCGCTGGTTTGATTTAGCTGTCGCCTGTGCAAGCAGGATTATGGTTTTGATGTTTGTGAATAGAATTAGAAGTAAGGCCCCATGGCTTATTTATCTACAGTCTAATAGAAAGTCAAGTATTACAACACTGAGAGAGGAACAAATTCACTCGGCGGGGTGCAGCAAATCAAAAACATTAACACTCTGTAGGCTTAATTAACCAACCAGCAAGAGTCGGGAGTTGCTTCCTGCATGGAAAGTTAAAATCCTAACAGAGCTACTGCCAATTATTTGCAGTACTTTATTAATAATCTGTGTGGTCTGTCTGGTCTTTGTTGGTTTAGACACCTACTGTAGACTTATTTTGGCCTTTGAATGACCAAAACCATGCTCACTCTTTGCTCACCATGTTGCCACACTGTAGTTTGTCACATACACAGGGAAAGTTCAAATATTTTCTGAGTTGTCCAGATGAATCGAGTCCTTTGAACATACAGTGACTGATTGCTGACAACTACCAGATGGCACAGGGTGGGGAGACGGTGTGGATAAATGTGTGCGTTTGTCTGTGATACTGGGTGATGTGTGGCGTGAGGTTGTGTGCACATGTGCATGCAGGAGGAAAAAGCCTAAAGGGGTTGAGTGTTCAAGTCAGTGCATGGTTTATGTCTGAAAACATCCTGTCGTGCTGTGATTTTTGTTACAGAATCTGGCCTGTGTTTACCTAAAATTAGCCCTTTCCGTGTTCGTTTGACAAACTGTTTGCTAGGGTCCAGATTTGCTGCATATGGGTGTGTTTCGGCCAGTCTCTTTCACTATCCAGATGTTGTTTTGGCATGTTTGTTTTACCGTTACTTCTCCATTGGATCTCCATATTAGTGCCAACTTTTTTTTTTTACTTGTGATGAGACTCCAAAGCATCTGCTTTTGTTAATTTGCAGGATGAAAGCTAAGATGAAACTGGACTATGAATGAAAAGGTGTTTCAATAACATTTTCATTACTGTATTTCACTAAGGGGCCAGTCCTAACTATAAAATGATGTATAGCTCTTAAACTACCGTTGAAACAGCTGTTTCATGAAACATACACTTGAAAAAAGCTTTAGATTTTGAACCCAATACAGCCCACTTTAACATGACTAATCTCATCTTTTGACCTGAAATTCACCAACACCATCTGTGTGAATGTTTTGTGCGACAAACCTTGCATCATATTTTCTAGTTGATTGCTTAACTGATCCTTAAAATACAACTTAATGCAGCTTCACAGGTTAAACAAGAAAGACAAGAGATATGGTAAATTCTTTTACATGAGGAGAAAGAGAACGAGGGAACATGATAGATCAACACGAACTGCACAAACTACATACAACCCTCAGCCTCTTTCTTTCATGTTCTAATCCTTTCCTGTGTTAATGATTGGCATTTACAAGATGTCGCACTCACTTTTCATCCTTTCTCTCCTTGCAAATGCCTTTGTTCAAAAGGCACATTGTTTCCTCTGTCTTATTACTGTACAGCATCCAGTACAAAAAGGCAGTCCTTATCAGACTCCAAAAAGCCTTTGGATAAAATCCACAGTTCTAGTGTTTCAGGTAGATAGTCCACAGCAAGCTCCAAGTGGTCGTAAGTTAAGAATTATTTTTAAAATCACCACAGTTCAACGTCTAAATCTCATTCTTATATGCACTCTCATGACACACTCGATTTTGCTTCTGCTATCACTTCACAGTTCTTCCTCCCATGTTCAATGCAGAGGTTGAATTTTTATGGTGTGTACATTCTTTGGTCTGGAGTCCAAATCCAAGGGTTCGATTGCTTCCCACTAAAAGGCCCCTGACATGTGAGATAATCTGGGATTTGCGTGTTATTTTATGATGCAAGCAACAGGATATATTTTTGGGGGTGATTCTCATCTAGCAGGTTTGTCTTTTTGACATCCAGAATGTAATTCCCTTCCTCAAATCATCAGAAAAATCAATATCCTCACATTTGTTTTAGTGTAATTGCACTTTTCTCCTTATCTCTTGATCTTGATGATTGTGTGTCACTTCATGGAAAGTAAGGAGGACAAATCCCCTGTGTTTTACATGTCACCCCATCTTCTTGCAGGATTTGTTTCTCAAGTGAAGCCTTCAAACCCTAATCCTTCCACCCCTCAGCGTATATGTCCAAGTAAACACTGAGGATCCAGGCCAACATCCCACACTTCTGTCTACTTGACCCTTATTCCAATCAATGGATATTCGAAAGGCCCCCAAACCCACTGTCTTCAGCTTTTTTCTTTTTTTCCACCTCTTCCTCTCAGAGGTCCAGGCGGAAAGCTCCAAAGTAGCTGGAGGAATCATCGGCATTGACCATGTTTGGTGAAGAGACGGAGACAAAAAGCTCATCACCAGCCCTCAGTTCAAACAGTCCTCCCTGGTAGACGGAGTGGAGGGCGTACTCAGCATCCGGAGCCCAGCACTTGGTGCCCACCCCCTTCAGGAGCTGGACAGGAATGAAAATTAAGGTAAGAAAGTTTGTATCAACAGTGTACACCTGTGTACAGCTTGACTGCTGTATTTCAGGGGAACATAGATTCTATATACCTGTATGGGGCTCGGGTAGGAGGTCTTCTTGTAGACACACTGCACCAGCTGATGGCTGACACTGCGCTGGTCTCCATCACTGGCTGCAGGGGACGGATAACGGAAATACACCTAGAAATAAGAGAAACAAAGGTGGAAAGGACAGTCAAGATAAAGCCAAGCATTGGCATTGTTCCACTTGTAGTACTAAGAAAAAATGACTTTCTAATGCGGAGGATTTGTATTGTTTCTCCATATATTGCTGTAAACTATTATTTTGAGTTTTTAAGTTGTTCTTAAAAGCTATGCATCCTTGCAAAGAGAGATTCAGAAGACTTGTATGATTGTACTGAAAGGGCAGTGTAATACCTGCGAGTACAAGTAGTAGCGCCCGTCCTGAGGCACTCGCAGCTTCCCATTTGACAGGGTCATGTTGTGCAGGTGAGCTCCAAAACTCTGATTGGCCCATGAGCGAACCACATGGCGACAGGACTGGTGAAGACCTGCCGTGGGGATTGGGTAGGGAGGGAACCCTGTGGGTGTGAAGGACAAGTGAGGTGAAAGAAAAGTAAGGATGCCAGAGGACAAATAAGCAGAAAACAAGCTCAGGTAGTTTAGGGTTGGAAAAAGTGGATGGCATCATGGCTAGTGACTGCACTTCTGCTTTTATGCAAGTGTTGCTGTTGACGGTTAATGAATGCTAACACACGGTCTGCTTTTGTAATGGGGGAAACTAGCTTAATGTGGTGAAACTGGTGTCTTTTATTTGTAAGACAAAGCCAAAAGTAAGGTTAACAACAAGGACTGCATGCATAGGGAAGTGAGGGTTCCAAGGAAAAAATGGAAAATCCCAGTTTTTGACTTGGTGGTGCAGCCAAATGCCTTGCAACAACTACAGTGAGTTAATCAGTTGAATTTAAAAGCTAAGCAAGACTGCAACAAACAGACTGCTGGTGTCTTTGTACATAATAATAATGGATGCAGTGTAGGCAAGAAATGGTCATGTGAAGCTGGGAAGGGCATTCTGGAGTTTATCTCACTTCAGCAATGGATACTTACAGTAACAGTATTACAGATAACTAAACCGTTTCCCAGTACTTGTAAATGATTTACTCTGTGGTCTGTGACACTAACATGGAGCAGAAGTCCCACTGCAGTGGTTTAATATACCTTACACACTGATTCCTGTTGGATCTTTGCTTGCTCTGTCCTATTTAATAGGACTTTAACTGATTTATCTCTGCCTTAAAAATGAATACAGTGTATGTCTCACACAGTAACCACATCAGCTACAATTCAGTTCTGGCCAGGAATCTTTCAAGGTGGTGGTTTCCAGGAACTACAAAATGTACTGTAACTACTGCACATAAATTCACTGCTGCAATTGGTGTTGCTGCTGTTTTTATGTTAATTGATTATATCATAGTTGTCTCCTGTCACGTGACATTTTAAGATGTGTGTGTAGAAACGTAGTTTGATAACACGGTTTCCTTTATTTGTTTGTTGGAGAGAAAATCAGCCCTCATAGTTTCTCTCACTGCTTGACTTCCTTATGAGAAATTCAGCCTGAATGTGTGAACCTCGCCCTCTCTTCCTACTTCTCTAATCCTCATACACACATATACCACGTTCCCTTCCCTTTGTCAGTTCAATGGAAATTACATTAGGCAGCCTTTGCCAGATTGTCAACACCCTTCAGCTTGCATGCCAGTTTCAGATTAAATGATATGGTCAGGATAACACACACATTAAAAAAACAAACATTCCAATCAGAATGTCTTGCGTGATGTTGTACTTTGCATTCAGATGTTTACATTCATTAAAATACTGACATGCAGTATGAGCAAGCGATAAATACTGTTTAGCATTGTTGTACGGTTTTATTGCTTAGCACAGACAAAAATATGGTATTCAGTGACTGTAACCAGGCACTGACACACATGTCTCACCTTGAGAGTTGGTGTCTCTGAGGGTCAAGTGGGCAGATGGCCTCTGGGCCACCGAGGTCATGAACTTTGACCCTGAGTTGTTGAAAGAACGAGGCATGGTTCTGGCCTCTGGTGGAGAAAGGAAATGCAGGAATGTCAGAAACAAAGCTTCAAATTGAAGTGTGTGTGTGTGTGTGTGTGTGTGTGTGTGTGTGTGTGTCAGGTGCTCACCGATGAAGGTCTGTTTGGAGATGATGTTCTCTGTCACCTAAAAAAAAAAAGTGAAAGCATACAGGAGTTAGAGATGTAATCCCAGTTTCCTCTGCTACAACACAGGAGAGTGTGTTGAGTTTTGTAGAGTATCGTGTGTATGTTTGTATGTAGATGGACAGAACGGCAGGTGTTCCAGTATAAATGAAAGTGCCACATTTCTGGAGTTGATAAATGTTGACTAGATATGTTGGCCTTGCTTGATGTTATTCAAAGCACTTGTCTCGGCCTGCCTGAAGTCCTGATTTGACTTCTAGGAGTGTGAAGTTGATCATTAACCTGCCGTTCTGTTTCTTTGCTGTGAAGTAAAAGTAGGCAATGCTGCTAGTTTTGTTGTCGGGGTTTTGTGTAGACTGAATAGGTGTGAGAGGACTGGTTGTACTGTTTTCTGTCCTGTATTGATTCAACTTATAGTTATGGCAAGTCAATTTTATGTTCTTAGCCTCCAAATCACAAATTTGATACAGGGGCTTTACAGCACTCTGCTAAGACAACACCAGACCACCTACTTCAGATAAGACCAAACTTGACAAACACTTTCTTTAAACAGGAAAACATGGTAGAAACTTCAGCAACATGAAAACAGAATGACAGCTGTAGTAAAATTAGAATATGGAGAATAAGAGTGACCATATTAGGCAGGTGTCCTTTTGCCTATTGATAGTGTTTCTTTACCACAAGTGTCTTGAGTCATTATGGCTTTATTATTATTCAACCAACCATTTTGGCAGATACTGTACAAGGAAATGTACATGAAAGCTGGAAAAACAGTGCATTAGCATGTCTTTCAACTTTTTGGAGCCTTAATAGCTCCTTTTTTATGGATTAGTGTCTATGAGCATCACTCTCATTGTCTTTACTCTACATTGCCATTTTTCTCAGGTTTCGTCTTCCCCAGATATAGGCTAAGTCGAGCCTTGTAATATACTGTATGTACACAGATGCGATTGTCCTCTCCTCACACACTCACAAGCTGATGCTTTCTGTACCATCTGCTGCTTGTTATTTTTTTCCACTTTGTCAGTTGAGCTTGAGTTGCACTTCTTCATATATGGTATATTTTCACATCGTCTCTGCTTCCCTCTCAACTCTTTATTCATAAATCGTTTTACTTAGTCCTCTCCCCATTCCTCTCTCTGCATATAAACCTCTCACTGCTCGTATTTTCTTACTTTCCTGAATTTTTCATTCCTTTTTCTGAACTTCAGTATGTCTGGCCACTTACAACCCAAAGGTCACAGGTTTAACCACTCATTCCTAGTGATGTGGCTTGTTTAAATGTCCCAAAGGAAGGCACAAAATCCCTACTCATATACATCTCCATGATTAATTTACTAAAATGGCACAAAGTTCTAAACTTGATTAATTTCACCATGATTTTTAATGGCCTTTCAGCTTGTAAATGTGGTGTTATTCTTGGCAGCAGCCTCTTTCTCTTGCACCAAACAACTCAACCTGCAACTTGGCCATGATCATTCTGGGGTTTGGCGTGTGTGTGTGTGTCTGTGTGAACACAAGCATGACCTCTCACTTGTGCATATCTTATACTCGCTGATGAGGAATGAAAAGTAGTAAAATAAACATCGTGGAGCTTAACAAGCTATCAAAGTAGTTTCCCCCAAACTGGCGAACAAAAGCTCAAACAAGAATTTCATTCTTAACTGTCTGTAAGCTATAGATTTAGGGTGACATACCTTTAGTTCTCTAGTTTGCTGGACATCTGTCTCCATTGTTGAAATCCATTGTATCATTTTAGCTCTCATAAATGAACAAGTATGATTTGAGGTGCAAATGTTTAGTTCCTGTACTAACACAGTGATGCCAAACATCATCCTGCAGGAGATTTGTATATTAAAAAAACCTGAATAAATGAAACCCTGATATAACCGTAGTCTCGGCTCAAATCATAGCACTAATCACAAAACTACTCAGCTAATCACAAGGCATTTAACAGTTTTAAAGCCATATAAGCTGCAGATCCGACCTAGCGAGCAGGGCAATGACAACCTCTTGCCTTGTGCAGCAAACGCTTCTGGCTCTTTCTGGCACAGGAAGTAAGTCATGTTTGTGGGCTTTACCCTTAATGAGGGGTATAGCAGTTGACACATGGTGGTGTGCTGTGATAGATTCACTCCTGCTCTTAAGTACACTGCTTTTGTTTCCAGTAAATCAGCCTGTACCCTTTAATGCCACAAGCCTCCCAGTTCAAGTTCACTACATGTGTGCACGTAGCTTAAACCGACATTAGGGCACTTTAAGTGAGTGTGCATGTATGGGCTTTAGGGCAGTGTGTAACACCACAAGTCTAAAAGCTCCTTCCAGCTGCAATAACAATGACAATAAGCCCCAAACTCATCTTTCACCCTGTTTAGAGCAACAGACAGACAAGAAATGGTCTGATTTCTTCATGCCACACTGTGTCTGGCCAAAAACATAAGGCATACACTACTACTTTCAAAATCTACACTGCCAAAGTGCGACTAAGGCTAATGGCAAAGTTTTTAACTAAGCAAGAACTTGGTCATAAACTAACGTATTTGGCAAATTAAAACTGAGCAAGAGCAACAATGCCAGAGTGACTGAAAATGGGAGGTCTCAACCTGATCAGATCAATTCTGTTTTAAGGTTTTATTGTCAAATCTGTAGTTCAAAGATCAAAATATATAGCTTTTTTTTTCTAACTGCACAAGTTGCACCAGCCTCTGGTGTGTGTGTGACGTTGTCCTCTTCACAGGGTGAAACTTATTTTATAAAGTTGTGTGTAAAGTGTAAAGGTGAGCAAGTGAAACTGCAATGCCAAAAATCTGAAGTCTGTGGAGGAAAAAGCCAGGGAGTGGAAGATGACTGACGGTTACAAGAACAGAGCAGAAGAGGAATGATGATTTGAAAAAGTAGGGAAAACACCACAGAGTCGTAGTGGACAAGTATGGAGGAAGAGGAGAGTGAAAGAGGGGCGAGTATGCACATGAAGGAATGTTTCTTCTGCAGATTAGCAGTAACTGCAACCCAATACTTCAATATGCTGCACGACCCTGACGGGCCTGGACAGTGTGTGTGTGTGTGTGTGTGTGTGTGTGTGTGTGTGTGTCAGCACACACTGGTTCTCTGAGCTACAGTGACAAACTCTCTTTAACCCTAATCTGGTCCTTGAAGCTGCTCATTCCTTACTAACTGTGCATGTTGTCCAGTTTTGGAGTGTATACAAATGTAACTTTAGTGAAGTTTAGTGGAGCTAAACCACAGCAGCCAGCTGAGTACACTGCACCAAAGATGGAGACACAAATGGCTGATGTAGCACCTTAAAGCTGAATAGATGATTAATAACTAACTCAGACTTTGCTTAAGGCCACATCCCATGTAGATTTGAGTAAAAGGAATGTAAACAGTCTTCATATATTAGCTTTGCTGCTCTTCCTGGTGAGGCTTAGTCCGGGGGGAGCAGTTCTGAATGGAAAACAGGCAGCAGCTTGAGAGTGATAACACCACGCATTAAAATTTTACTGCTGGGTGGTTTAAAGGTCTTTGCATTGTTGGCTTTATTCAACTCAAACACTTCTGCATCAACAACCTGTCTACTTCTACAATGCCCTGTTTTCCTTTGTCACTATCTCTTTTTAAAATCTCCTTGACCCAGACCCATAACTGATGGCTAACCTCACATAATTTCCATGCACATGACTGCACTGATAACCTTTTGTTGTGTAAAGATTTTTCTTTTAAATGATTAACCAAATAACAATTATTCCAGCACATTAGTATTTGAGTTATGCACTGGTATACTGTGAACGCCATGACGCTATCAGTGCTCTTCTTCTATTACATTTCTGACAAAGCAGCTGCTTCAGGGCCTGTTTGCTGCCCATAGTTGTTGATGGACAGTATGTGCCGTCTTGAAACAGTCTCCAAAATGACAAGTGCATTAAACAGGTGCTGCAACGTGATAATCAATGATATTCACTTCACCTGTCAGTGGTCATAATGTTATGGCTGAGAAGTGTATATGTGGGCACCAGCCATTTTAGGACAGGATCTTCCAGTATCGCCCCGGAAAACATTCCCTGAAAGGTTAGCAGGCTCATATGATAGTAGTTTGAGTCATCAGACCAGCTGAGTAAATCTGGGTAGAGCGGAAAAGTAGTATTCATTGTACAGAAGGCATTTCAGCCACAGTGGCCAGAAGGTGATAATGTTATACTTCCTTCACTTGATCAGATGTGAGTAGAGGAGGAAGGCAGAAGAGCAGGGGAGATGTGCCAGACTATTGTTGTCTGCTTGGTGTTTAGGAGGGATTTCCCTCGTGTCTTTCATTTCAGCCAGAGCTCTTCACAGAACTGATCATGTCCGTTTCCATCAGTCCTTTGTTGGATACTGTATTTTTCAGCTGCAGCTTTACTCGGCTCTGACAACACACTTCCCTCCTCTACAATTTAATCCTCATTGTAGCACAGTTAAAGTAGGGTTTTCCTTGCAAACTCAGTTTAAATTAAATCTAAAAATGCCACATCAGAAATTCAAACCTTTTCTCTTGCTTCCCTTAAGCAACTCTGAAAAGCATAATGGGCTAAATGCCTAAAATGTAAGATATATTTCATTGCTCTGAGACAAGTGGACTTGTACATTAACTCTGAGTGATGCAGGCAGTGATTGTGTGTCTAGCACAGTCATCTGACCACTCGGTGCCCAAACAGGAGTCCCTCATCAGCGGTTTATCGTTGAAAAGCAGCGAGGAGGTTTTACGATAGGTAACGCGCCAGTGGCGGACTTGATGCCAGCCTCTGATAACTGACCTGTTTGGTGTGGGAGTTTCCTGCCAGACAAATGTTGTGTACAGTTAAGGAAGCAGTTTACTTCACACACATGAGAAGAGGAGGAGATTGAGATCACCTTGTAATGGTTTCATTTCACTGGTGACAGACAGTGGTTACCAGTGTCACCGTACAGTTTCTCAAACAACGGGACTACAATAAACATGTAACCTGTGCGTTGAGTCCGTTCTTTGTATGTGTAGTTACCTTCCTATATGACTTGGTTTCTTTCTGTATAGCAATAGACAAACACCAAAACTGCAGTCGAGGTAACAGTTTCTTCAGAGCACCCTCTGTCTGTCACCCTTAATCTCTTTCACAACATGGTTTTTACTCTAAGGACACAAACAGGGTGAAACCAGGGCAGGGCTGTTTTACAGCTTCACTCTGCTGTTTCCTGGATTCTGTGTTCAAAGGTTTGTTCTAATACCTGTATGCTTAGGTCATATAAAGGTGTTCCCTTGTGCAGAGCAAAACACAACTCAGTAGAGGACATGTTTCAGGGGTTTTTATTTATTTATTTATTTATTTATTTTAGGTTTTCATCTGAGTTTCTTGTTTTTGGTGTTTTAACTTATGTTGTGCTCATATTACTGATATAGTGATAATCAAGATATTATAGAAGCCCATGTTCAGTGTTAACACCCCTTTAATAAAATTAGGACAAAGTTAAATTGATCAAATTCTTAAAAGAACATGTGCATTATACTGTACATGCTGATTTTATTATCATTAACATTTGTCAGTATGACTGATTTACCAGTATGTAAAAAAAATATTAATAGACAAGGTACTGACACTTATGGTACCTGAACAAACAGAGTGATACAACTGTTTTGTTATTTTATTGTATTTATTTATTGGAGCATTTGCCGTTATATCATATTTATTCATGCCCCACTCTTAACAGAATACTGAGCCATATGAGCATCGGTTCTGATTTCAGATTCTCCTGGATACAGTGTTATGGAAATGTTTATGATGAACCCCATCCAAGTGCTTTCCTCAGTAATACTGTGCATGTGCATGCAATCATTGGCCTCCATGATAAGCTCCTATTTTTAATTACAACCACTTTCCTTGTTTCCACAAGGACCTTGACCTTGTCACGTGATTGACGGGTGTGACAGGGCTGATGTGTAATACAAAACCATTCACAGACCGGGGGGGGCAAAGGTACAAAGTAGTACAGTTTGGCTCTTCTGAAACAGTTTTGGGCCAAACGGTGATGCCTTTAGTGCTCCTGGTGTGAGTCGTACTGTTCACAGTGCAAACATTTACAGATCAGGGTGGTCGGATCTGAACTGACTGTGTTTTGGATCATTCTGCATGCTGAGATAGGTTTTAGTTTACAATGCCTTTGTTGCAGCTCAACTCTGTCAAGTGTTCAAGATAAGTGTTCTAATGCAATAAAAACCCAGATTTATCTTCCATTGACTTGTCTTAATGTTTCCATTGTCCAGTGACCCCGCCCATCTGGTACATCTGGCAGGTCAAAACAAATACTGTGATTCAGTTTGGTCCAGACTTGCCTGTCTGTGGTTCACAGTAAATCATCTCCAAAGACTACAGCTTTCTTTGAAAAGAATAAAACAAAAAAAGGCCCTGAAGAAATATGTTAGAGAAACAAATTGGAGTCTTTCCAAGTTTGCAAGGTGGTGAGCCTCAAACACTTATTGTTTAGACTGTCAAAAAGAACCCGTCTATCAAATGTACAGTGTGGTTTTAGGCTCAGTGATGACTTCATGTGAATTACGTGTTTGCTCTTTTATCTCACAGCTGTGTTTATGCCAACTTTTCCATCTTATTTTTCATCCTCACAGCAGAGGCAAACTGTGGTCCAGGGAGGCAGGGCACATGTAGGGAATGGTTATAAATACAATACGATAAGTCTGAGCCAAGGAGACAGTGTGGTCAGGAGACGATACTCGACACGAACACAACAATTTAAGGAATCGCAGAAGCTCTTCCAGTAGCCAGGGATGGACTGGGTGGGGGGGCTTATTTTTCACTAGAAAGAAACTGGACAAAAACATCCTTGACTGTGGTTACGAAACCATGACTTCATCAAACATGGCAAAAAATGTCACATTTTCAAGGTTGCAGCAAAAGCTACAGTTTAAAAGGCCTTATAAGAGACAACAGTGTCGAGCTTTAAGCTGAAGCTACAAGCTGAAGAGCCAAAAATGTTCACATTGTTTCCACAAGGTTTTACACCATTATAAATATTTATTGGAGCAGAGGTCCAATAAATATCCTGAGGTGATAAAACCACTGATAAAAGAAAAGAAATCAATAAAATCTAGGGTAGGAACAAAACAGTGAAGCTTTTAACATCATCTTGGTTAATAGAGAACATGTCAAAACTCATTAAAATAACTTCAGCTCAGATTTGACATTCTATTAAAGTCGCACCACGGATTTTAAATGTGCATCTTCATGACTTGTTTGCTAACAGGACAGTTTAAATTCACACAGGTTATTTAAAAGACGCGTACTAACCATCTGCAAACTATTCCTTTTTTGTGGAGGCGTTTATACTTGGACAGGAGAAGTTAAATGACAGAGGATGACGACACACAGCTAAGAAGCTTCAGCTCTCTGCTCCCTCAGAGGTTAGCACCATTGAGACATCGTGGTTTTTGTCAATAAGACAGCTTGTAGCATCGATACCGAGAAGCTGAAATTCAGTGTTATTCCCCTTCAGCAGTTTGAGCCGAGTGTGTTGCAACGCGCTGGCATCCGCTATTGCTCATACATGTATCATCAAGTTTCATAAAATGGAATAAAAAAATCTTGGCTCCTTTATTTTCCTGTTTTCCACTTGTCCTTCCCTTCCCTCACTGAGAGTATGGTTTTTGCTGATCATCAGTTTGATCAGTGATGCAAATATTTGACCTTGTTTATGGGGCTTAACTTGCAATTTGAAAGTTAATCGGTGCACATGGTCCAATAACACAATTCTTATGAGCTAAATACTCATCAGTTTGTTCAAGGCTGTGTTGTTTTCTAGGGGGAAAAAAAGGCTTTGCATGCAAATCTGTAATAATAAAAGGCTTTCAGATGTTTGGCAGCACTGATCAGTGAGATAAATGTCAAAGAGTCAAAGTCAATATGAGAACCTGAGAGGGAACAATAAATCTCCTAACCCACTGACTGGCAGTGCCTGGCTTCTCTCGGTACATCTAATCTCTCCTGTACTTGTACCAAAATACTTTATACTTTAATACTTTAAATTCCTGTTGATGTGACCAGAGGTGGAAAGTAACTAGGCACATTTATTCAAGTACTGTACTTAAATACAATTTTGCTGCATCTATATTTTCATTGTTACTTCACATGTCCACTGTATTTCAGAGAAAGGACGTTGTACTCTTTACTGTTTATTAGATTTTAGTTGCTTTTTCAGAATAAGCTTAGTTAAATAAAATACGGTATTTGTCTCAGCGGGCTTTAAACAGGAGTTTGAGTAGTTCAAATTAAAGTTCAATGGGAATACTGGGAGCTTTACTATGAGAATGTACTGTGTTTATAGTGTGACATTATACAAGTGAACACATTGTTCATCTGACCAGAGTCTTCTGCTTCGGGGAAATTCCCCAAATATTACGAGTCTGGAGTTGAGTGTTTTGTGACACGACTGAAGTGTCTTCTGGCTTAAACGTTAAAGAAACAACCAACTTGATTATCACAGTGAAGGAGCTGGGATGTAAAAATGGAGGAGTTTGAGGAGTCGATTCTGGACAGGAATTTGGACTTGGGGATGAATGGAAGACGGAGGGTGGATGATGTCAGACAGAGGTCTTTTGTGCTTGTGTATCAGCTGGAAATCACCAACACTGCAGCCCTCCACCCCTCTCTCTCTGTGTGTGTGTGTGTGTGTGTGTGTACAGAGCATGTCAGTGAATGGCATTTGTTTTTCAATAGCTAACTGCTGAGCAGGACAAGATAAGGAAGTGCTGCTCAGAAGCAAACCTGTTTCTTTGGCATAAAAACAAAACCAAGAGGTTGTCACTCTAAATAACCATTCTGCTATGGTTTAGTGGTGTCTTCCTCTGTCTCTTCATCAATATTCCAGAGTGAGATGACCACCTTTTGACTTTCTTTTTTGGATAATTTATAAAGTTTGGGGTTATCACAGGTGAATGAATGAAGGAAAGGTAATTAAAACTACATTCTGCCATGTTTTATGAATGTCACAGTTGTAACTAATATGACGGACTAAATAAAGGCTTCTTAATACATATTGTCTCCTTGCTCTGCCTAAGAGCAGTCTTATGAATTAATGCAGTTTCAAGTGACACACACTGGGTCATTGCACACTTGTTATACAGACTGGAAAAAGTAGCGGGGTGTGCTGAATCTAAGGAGCAAACATGGTAAGATATCAGTGTTTCTGGAGCTTTGCTGCTGGTCAGCTCCAGGAAGTAGAACAGTCATTTAGTCTCTCGTGGTGCTTTGAGTCATCACGCGGTGAAGCCTGTCTAGACGCTGCATATGAGACGCTTTTGTACAGTGTCACAAATGTGGATGGGACCGTCGTTTTTAATAAGGATAGAAATGAAACGAAGCATGAGACAGTAAAATAATCTATGGTCAAAGGTTTTAGTAACGGCAGTGATGCTGGCTGACTGCTGGCCATTCATCAGTTTAAGTTTATATTAAACAATTGTTCATGGCTTTTAAAGGTGATTTAAAGATTATTTTGGCATCACAGTCTTGCCTGCTGATCTCATGAGTTTTCAGACCCTCATAAAGATAATGAAATGTGCATGCTGGATGATAGATGTTGTTATATGCATTAAAGTGCAACAAAATATACTGTGGCACAAAAAGCCCTTAAACCAGCTTCAAAAAGCAATTTAACACCGAATTGCTATCTGAAGGCTCAAACCAAGCCTGCTGTGTGTCTGTCCACACCCTGACCACTGATGTCAAAACAGCTGTTTTGCATCAGCTGCCAAAAGCCAAGTATGTCGCTATGACATCACTGCTTTGAAACGGAGCAGATTTAGAGATTCAGTACCAACAATATGTCTGCGTTAGACAAAGAGAGGCCAGTGGAGCTTTGTTTCTTTACAGAAACTGACCTTTGGTTAGAAGTAATTCACCACAGCACTTTTTTTTAGTATTCTTATGTCATTTTTATAATGATATTTTTCCCAGTTTAAGATTTAATCTTTGTGCACTTGTTAGGCTCAGTGAGCGCAGATGTTACAGTGGGGACAACGGGGTAGAAGAGTGAAGGAAAGTTAATTCAGCTTCCACTCGGACTGAGAGGTTAAGATTCCAGTAGTTGGGCACGCATGCCGTCCTCAGTCCTCCTGTACTATACCCTGCCCCTCTTCCTTTCCCCTGCTGAAATGTAGAAACAAAAATAAGCAGACTACTTGTTCTTTGTGTTGGATTAGCTAGACCCCAGGCTAGCTTGAAGTGTCTTCAAGCTGTTCGACTTGTTAATGAAATGGTCCAAAATGAATGGCTTCCTAAAGGGGAATAAATTTAATTGAAAAAAAAACTATAAGTAAATCATGTGTTGGATGATTCACGTGGGCGTCAAACAAACCTTACTT
This sequence comes from Monopterus albus, assembly GCF_001952655.1. Lineage (NCBI taxonomy): Eukaryota > Metazoa > Chordata > Actinopteri > Synbranchiformes > Synbranchidae > Monopterus > Monopterus albus. The sequence continues at coordinate 526,721 of NW_018128102.1, read as the reverse complement.
GGACCCCATTGTGAAGATTTTTCTTTCTTTTCACTAGCTCACCATATTTTTTTGCTCTTTCTCATTTTTCTCTGGCAGCACCTTTATTTTCTTCTTCCTGTCTTCGCCTCCACATCTCTCATCTCCCCCTTTTTATTTGTTCCTGTCCAGCTGGGGTTGTTAGTTTCTTTCCTTCTCATTCGTACATGGTTTCCATTATTCCTCCCTTCTATTTCTCCAGTTTGCCTTCATTTTGTCTGACCTCTGACCTGAACGTCTTTCAGTACCCTCCCATCAGCGACTGAAATTTCTGCATATTCGGCACCATCTTCACCAACACCGCTACCATGACCATTATCTTCGTCTGCCATGTCATCAGTCATCGCTCACTCACTCACTGCTTCCATTAAATACAGTTTGTATGCATGTGTGCGCCGCAGTACAGCCGGCACACATTCTAGATGATAAACTACTGCCAAAAGTGTTCTAATGCTTCCCTTTTTCATCTTCCATCCTTTTCTCTTCATCTCATCCTTAATACTCTTTTGTTTTCCCAATAGCTGCTTGTCGATTTGTAAAAGCGACATAACCAGTTAGACGGATTGAATCCAAACCACATAGTTGATCAGTGAACCAAAGCCAGGCATCTGTTTTGGGCTTACTGGACTGTCGGTTTTGAGCCAAAGATCAGGCAAAAAGTTGTTTTGAATTCTGAATCTTATTAGTGTAGAGCTAGGTTTATTGCAGATTGTATGTAGTTAAACCTTATTTATGATATAATCCAAAATCAGTAACAGTGTTTGTTTTTTGCCTTTCGACTTAAACACACACTTTCATGATACTGCCAGCATTGAGAACTTCCCCCCCAAGTACTAGAAGTTTAAAATATTTTAATGAGTTACAGAAGAGCCCCTTTGCACACCACCAGCTAGCTGTAGCCACAGGCCTTTACAATTAGCTGTGGTTGGACTTGACCTATATTTGTCAATAGGGTTTCTATCAGCTTAACATCAGTCTCCTTATTGATACCGCATTAAGGCTCTGATTGCTAAACATTATAAAGTTGATGCAAATCAAACTGTGTTTAGTTTCCAGCCGTAGTGTTCATCTGTTTGCACTTTAAAGGATCTGTATAGATTGTCGCCGTGGTTAAAATCTGGATCTCCTGTCTTTTCACTGAATATTTTTAGAAGGAAAGAGAGCGCGTCTTTGGTCTGCCAGCTCAGTCTAACCTTTTCATTTTGGTTTTTCACCTCAATTCCTCTTCTAAGAACCTTAATCTGGTGTTGTAAGGTGACAAAGGACAGCACGGCGTTGGCTTACAAAGTGGGCTAGAAAGAAAAGTGATCATCAAACAGCTTTTCACAGGTAACAGTGCGGCCACGGTGTTGAAATGTTAACCACCCAGCAGCTCTGCTGGGGCAGAGAGGGGTTAAAATGCCTCGACTGACGTCAGTTTGCCCTTTTTGCCTGCCCTTTTCAAACTGTGATAGTTGTAAGTGAATGGATATGGAAAGTGCTGACATGGAAAGTAATAGAATTTGGTTTAGCTCAAAATTGTCTGCATGTGTGAATGTTTGGAAATGAGTCATATGTAAATTTGTTTGGATGTGTCACTAGGAACTGCATGCCTTTTCTGAATAACACAGTTACAATGGAAAACCCCCTCTAGACATTCCTGTTCCTGTCCACTGAGGAGCACAGGGGCATGGAGCAGCACTCTCCGATTGTATCATACAAGCAGAGCAGAGAGAAAAGGGGCGAGGAGGTGAAAAGTAAAAAACAGAAAGGTGCACTTAAAATAAACGGACAAGGGAGGCTTAAACAAAAGGCAGACAGTGTGTGTGTGTGTGTGTGTGTGTGGAGGTGGTAGGAACTGAGGGGGATGGCGATATGCTGCTGGAAGTGTCCAGACACTCGGACTAAGTGGAAAAAGTCCTTTAGATGTGTCTGCAAGGAGATGACTTATCAATGGAGAGCCTTGTGGACTCATGGATGGCTGTGCGTGAGGGAGCAGCAGGGGATTCCTGAACCACAGCTTCCCAGAGTCAGGGTTGTTTTCATGCTGATTCAACATATGTACTGAGAGTAGTCTGACCTTAGTGTGTGTCAACATGCAACTAGTTTACTTATTGCAGGAGTGTATGGGAACAGAAATGTGCTTACTTGTGTTTTATTCATGCATGTTTATCAATGTGTGAGCAGTTCTTAGCCATGTGACTCCCAAGTTTGGACGAGCAACAGTGTATACCTAAGCTACTGATAATAGTGGGTTTTGTGTCTAAAAACTCATAAGTAATGTATATTTCCCTCCATATACACATACATCAGGACCAGTTTGGGGTTTAGTGTCTTGCTCAGGGACACAGACACGTAGATGGGGGAGCTGGTACAAAATTTAGCAATCGGTCTAATCTCCTCTTTCTCATAGTCTGTTTGATCCAGCAAAGGAATGCAGGGGTGTACGAACCTGTGATGTCTAAATAATATAGTTCCTGGGTGGGAATTATAAAAAATGACTATACATAACTCGTATATGGGATATAAGACTATGTATAATGATGCCGGATAACCCTCCTAAATCTAAAACAATTTACACTACAGTTCTTTCTTTGTGTTACAGGGGCCATGTGCTCCATTTGTGTGGCTTAACCACATGTTTTGGGTGTTCTGGTCTGTGTCACTGGGACATGACATACTGTATGCAGTATGTCTTGGTTCTCCTTGTTGGTGGTGGTGATTATTTTCAAACTGTTTGCCGCTTTTATGCTGGTTTCCCTGACGATCTCCTTCAGTCTGCTGGCCTGTTATTTATGTTGCAAGCCTCAAGTTTCACAGAGAGGTTAAAAGTTGGTGCTAGTTCATCTCTGTGGGTGACAGGATCCCCCAGGTGGGTTATAATGATGACTGGGGATAAAAACCACCATTTCTATGGAAAAAACTAAATTTGGAATCACAGTTCAAGTAGTAAAAGCTATAGTGGCGCTATCTAAAAAGTCATTATTAGTCAAGGTTTGTTTCAAGATCTCTACAAAGAAGGCACAACTCAAGTGTTTACCCATTTACTTGCTATTTTTGGACCTACCCACTAAATTAAAAATAGCAGCAGATAAAACTCTCCATCACGTTTACTGGTGGCAGGGCTGAATGTTTATTGAAGTGAAACAACATGAAGCATGTTTGCTTAGGATTCGCTCAAGACATATTTATGGCACCAACTGGCTGAGGTGACTCAGCCAGCCACCTGTATTTGTGTGAACTGTATTTGACTGACGTCTGGCACAGGACCATCAAGGCATCAGATTTAAAGGTAAGGCAAATAGTAGTCGGGCAGGTTTAACACAAACACTGGGCATGCATACAAAAGCAGGCAAATGTGCATGCACCCACACACCACAGGGCTAGAAAAACCTTGGCAGGTCTTTGTGTGTGTAAACATGTTCATAAATACACCCAGAGGCACAGTACGGTCTCATGAAAAGTCAGTGTTCACAAATCTAAAGAGCAAAACAGACTCTGGTATTAATAATAAGGAATGAGGATGCACAGGTACACACGGGCTCCAGTCGTAAACGATATATATATATATAATTTTTGTGATACATTAACCTCCTGAACCAGAATGTTATGTTCATACACACCCTATGCCTCCTATTCGGCAGCAAATTCCATCTCTTTTGGACAGGTAATGAGGTCAGGATTGCTATACCTTCACTAAACCAACACTACCACCACTGCCTCTGCACAGATGCTACATTTAAACAAAAGAAGCCAAATGAGAAAACAAGTTGAGCAGCCAGCTGAAACACAGCAGTGTCAAACTGACGAGGTGTCTGACTCTCAGTTCCAATACTCTTTACTAATAATGTTTTCCTTCCACTCCATTCATTATGGGTTTATTGTGAGGGGCTGACACTGAGTGATGACAACTGATAATATGCACATGTGCAGAAAAGTGAGACATTTTAAAAAAATAAAGAACACACAGGAATCCCAGTGCAACCTTTGACAGTATGTCACATGGTCAAATATTGGAAAAAAATGGAGTCTAGTATCACATATGGAAGTGGCCCGGATCAGATTTGAAAAATAGCTAATTGTTCTCACATCTATGAAGAGGTCAGCTCTGAGTCACTTGGATGTGAGCAGGTAATGTGAACGTAGCTGTACTGTGTTCCCTTTGAGTGTCCGTGGTTCTTACCTTGGAGATGTATGCTTTGATGCCTTCTGCCAGTTTGATGCAGGGCTCTCCAAAGAGCTGGGCCAGCTGGTCTGGGATGTCCTGGTCCTTATCCAGAGCATTCAGTAAACTCAGGCACCTCAGCTCCTCTGTTACACCCTGGCTACGCACCTATAGGTCAAACATACAGAGCATGAAAAATTAGCAGGCGCAGGTATAAGCTATTCTGCCTTTTACAGAAATCAATGACCGTATATTAATCAATTATTGATTTTGCTCTTTAATATCTATCAGCTCCCATAAGTCAGTACAGATGTTTTGTTTTTATTGCCCTCACAGGACATAGAGCTGCATCCTTTCTTCCTGATGCTCAGTCAAACCAGTCATCCCCTGGTGTGTGTCCCTCTCTCTGCAGCTCTCACATATGCTACACTTTCAGTGCACCAACTCATTTTACAGTCTGTTTCCTCTTGCAACTGTTCTTGTCTGTTTCAGGTTCTTATCCTTTTTCTTTATCAAGATGCACCCATTTGTCTTTTCTTGATATGTTTAGTTGATTGCAGCTATACTGCAGTTGGTGCACTTTTTCCTAAATGTGTTTAAACTCTTGAAGCGTAACTGTCCTTGGGGTACATTGAGTCACTTGTACAAACAAAGATAATGCTGTGGAGTTATATGAAACCTCAGGAACAAAGACCAGAACAGCTTGATGCCTAACGTAACTCAAATACTTTGGCGCAGCTGGCTGGATCTCTTACTGTAGCTAAAACACAGCTTCTTATGTAACACTAAATACATGCATGATACTAAAGGCTTTCTCCTGGAGTGAACTGAACTCAGAGCGCACACACATCCGTATGAAGGCATTTGCATCTTGGGGGTGGAGGGGAAGTTTTTCCCCTTTTGCTATGCCTGCTATTCGGCAGCAAATTCCATCTCTAAAGTGTTAGGTCATTTTGGACAGAATGGGTCGAATAAGACAACATTGGGAACTGGAATACACAGTGAGGTTTTTACTACAGAGTAATGTGTGTACCCTTCAGGGAGGCTGTCAGCGTCATGGTCTGAAAGCCCTGCTAATGGCTCTGTAACAAGCTCTGATGAGGAGCGAGAGATTACACTACACTCCTTCACCCTTTCTCTCTTCTCCACCCGAACTGTGCTTTATTACTTTCTGCCTTCTCTCTTTCATTCCCTTTCTTTCTCAGTCCCTTTTCTTCTCTGTGATACTGTTCATGTTGATGCATGATCTCCCTGTTCCTAGAGGTGAAAGCAACTAGTCTGTGTAAATTAGATTAAACAAAGCAGGGAGAATGGAGCGCTTAATGATAATCATTTCTATTGGCAAAGTGTGTTATACAAAGAAGGAATTTGTCTCCGGTGCAGAACTGAGGGCTGCCTCATTTGCGGTGCTGACACACACACCAATGGTGGTGCTGTCTCTGCAAGACGCTGCTCTGGCCATCAGGAACAACTTAGGGTTCAGTGTTTTGCCCAAGGGCATTTCAACATGTGGACTCGGGGGAATGGGAGTCAAACTGCTAACCTTTCAGCTGGGGGACGGCCGCTCAACCTCCTGAGCCAAAGCCACCTCTACGTGAAAGACTAAAAGAATAGAGCCACATCTAATCAGTCACCATGTTGCCCAGTCTTGAAACGTATGACCTATGCCTGTTATGTGCCGTTCGCACCTGTCAGTGAGCGAACGAGAAAGAGGCGGACCCAGGTAGCCGACTTTGATGCAAGCAGTGATTTATTATGTACAGTGATGATGAAAGTAACAATACACAGAGGGAAATAGTACGTAGTCCTGTCGATGAGTAGTAGCCGGGTGTTTGACCAACAGCAGGAGGCGAGGAGATGGAGAGCTGGGTCGAGCTGTGTAGGCTGGGTCACTCCTGGGCTGGTCAACGGTGATGGTGGCTACTGAAGGTAGAGACAGAGAGATGAAGGCAATAGTGGAAAAAGATAGGCGACTGTGCATTGACCTGCCTGGGAGGAGAGAGTGGAGTCACGGTCTGGAGGAACAGTCCATGGGGAGAACACAAAACAGTAGCTGGCTAGGGGATAAATATATACAAAAAAACGAAAGAGCATGGAGAAAAAATGGCCTAGAGACGAAAACGAACTGGCAAGTAACTGAGGAGTGAAACCGGGTAATATAGTGAGCAACCTAATCAAGTGCAGCTGGTGATAAGGGAGTGAGGAACAGGTGAACGTGATAAGAGTAATGGGGCAAGAGACAGTAGGAAAGGTGAGGGAGGTCAGAGCGGCCGAGCAAACCTGACAATGCCTTTCATGGTTTCACGTGTCTAGTCGAGAACAAATCATGAGTCTATTACATACATGTCATTGTTCCATTCGGTTCACAATCTGGTTACAAGTTGGTCTCTTGATTTAGGTCCATGCTGGCGACATGATGTCAGGGATGCCTTGATGGAATTTTTCAAAATTTAGCGTGTCTACTTGGACTCGAAGATGAACTGATTAGGTTTTAGTGGTCAAAGGTCAAAGTCAGTGACCTCACATCTGGCCCATTCCTGTGAATTTGACTGATTGGCGAGAGGCATAAAACTGCAAAGCGGTAATTCTAGTTTAGTATTGTGATAAAAGAAAAGGAAGCAGACCAAATCATCATAGATCATCTGCAAATGATCGGGACGCATCCCAACCAAAGCTGTTGACAGTGAAGTCGGGGCAGAGACAGTTTGTCTGTTGTGAGGGAGCGTGTGATGACAGCTACAGGCAGAAGTATTGGGGAGGTTCACACATGCATAAGTGGATTTGAGCTTTCAGATTTCAAAAACAAATGGAGTGAAAGTAGGCTTCGTTTCTTCCTGGTGCCTCTGACAAAACACACTCCCTTTTTTGGTGGTTCTGGTTGAAGGATTAATTGTTATTGAGGAGTATCTTTGTATATGAGATTAGACTTTACAGGGCATGCATCTGTGTGTGTGCCTACAGGTCTCTGTGCTTTGCGCATGCTTGTACACACAAGTGTGCCCATTTAATTTCTATAGTGTCAGTAGGGAGTGTTTGATCAACTGTGGGAAACAGTCTTGTCCATGTTAGTGAAGAGATAAAGCTCCTAAACACTGCTGCACTGAGCCAAAGACAAGATTAGAACAAAACGCAATGCTCCATTAGTCTGTGGGGCAGAGGCCAGAGGCTAAACCAAGCTATGCAGAGAACCATCAGCATGTTGATGTAACGTCTTTTCTCTAGGTTTAAACCGCACGAGGAAACTTGTCCCTGAGAACGTAAGAACGTCTTTACCAGAATCTCATGCACCATGTTTCCAGTTCTTTCAGTTGTCTTTGAGCCCACCTTTCAAGCTGCTGCTGTTTTGTATTTTGCTCCTAACGTTAGGTTTTGCATTGCCTCTGCTGTGCAGGCTTTCTGCCCATATTGTTAGTAGTCATCTGAAATAAGGCAAACCAACATCATCTCTCGCATCACAAAAGCAACATGGCCGATAATTTAAAGGACAAGCATGAAACCTTGACCTGCTTGTGGCACTACAGTATCACCAAATCATCTATGGAATGTCAATATCCGGGCCAAATTTCCTGCCACTTCCTGGTCTAACAATTCAATAAGATTCAGGTCTTGTGGGGTTAATCACCCTTTTTCTTATTATACTTTTTTATACTGCTTTAAAAAAAAACAAGCTTTCTCTTTCTCAGCAGTTATTTTTACTTTCAGTAGAAATGTTATGGCTCTCCTCCACACGGGCGTCTGGTTCTAAATGTAAGTCAGTACCACCACTAACAAAGTCAAGCTGGTTCTTACTCCTTCCAAGTTTGGTTTTGCTACATGATCTTTTCAGTTATTTTTCATCTACTTTTCTGATCCTACCCACCCCTGTGAGCCAAACCTTGCAGCTCCATTGGCTTGGTTTAGATGTGCAAGTAGTTTTCTTCTGTTAGGTCCTCCTGTCATTGATTTTCTCAGTTTTTCCCTTTACTCTGCTTGCATCATAACAATATCCTTTGCTCCTTTTGAAGCCAGCAAACTCATGCGATTTTTATCAGTTATCTGCTGTCCTTATTCAGTTTTTTCTGTCTAGCTGTGGGAGATCAGAAAGGAAACCATGAGAGGTTCTGCAGGCCAGTAGAGACATGCATGCCTTTAGACATGAGGGACTCTGCCTCTGCAACATTACCATGCCCTGAGAGCATGCAACTGGAACTGCTTCACAGATTTTAGAGATGAATAGAAGACTCCCCCTGCTCTGCCAAATCCAAATCCTCTTTGCCAAATCCCCAAACTGCAAAACTGGCCCCATTAGCTATTGTTTCAAGAGCCAAGAGCGGGTTACACCCCAGGGATTCAATATTAATAAATCAATACAGTGACGGGAGATCAGTCTTGGCTCTTATAATTGTAAAACCTCATGTCTTCTTGTGTTTTAATAGAAATTGCATCTGACAATGACTTGATTGATCACTTTTAATTTCCAAACAAAGGATAAGGGGACTCCCATAATCTGTTTTGCAGTTGTTGTTGCTCCTATATTGAGACATATGCACTCATCTCATATTTCCTATTTTGGAAAAAAAGCAAACACTGAAGTTCTGAACCCTGTGCACTTGTCCGCTGTGTGGCATATTTTTGCAGTGTGTTGACATAGATGATTTGTCTTTTCTTTGGCACTTGAGCAGTAAGTCCATTGAGTAGCCAGTCCCAGACTAACACATGTTAAAATCACTGGAAATGCACACTGCTGTGTTAAACTAGGTTGAATAGCGAATGTATAATCTTGGCTCAGATGTAAACAGAAAACAGGAGTGGGTAAGAGGATCTGTAAATATGATTTTCAGTGGACGTTCCCAGTGACATACTATGTTTGGTCGGGACACCAACTCAGAAAAAGGACACACAGGTTTAGACTCAATTTCAATGTATCTGATTCAATCATTTCTGTATTTATGTTTGTTCATTGCACCCTCAGGCAGCTGTTTTCAGAGGTCTTGGAGGTGGAACAGCTGGACAAAAGAATGAGTTAGCATTGGCAGATGTGACAATTCCAATAGGCTGATTATCATTGCCTCCCACAAAGACTGTTCCAAAAACTACTCGTATACTTCCTGATGTGATCTGATCCCTGATCTGATTGTGGTTACACTTAACCAGCTAATAGGGCTGTACAATTTTCTGGTTAAAATACAAATCACTTTTCTTTTTTTAGACTCGGAATTGAACGCACTGTATTGTTTAAAAACCAGGATTAAAGTTAGAAGTGTCACAAATAGTGGTGTAACAAATGAAAGAAGAGAGCTGAGAGAGAAGTGAAGCTGTGCACAGCCTTTTTCTTTTGTTACACATCTCTTTGTGGCATTTTTAGTGTGAGCAACCAAGTCAAACCCTATCATGATCTGGAATTATGCATCAGATTTTAGGTGGTATTGTATTCCCTTTGCCTTCCAGACTCACCCCACGGAGCGATGAACACACCTGATGCCTGACATGGTGTTTTTTTTAAAGGAAAGATCTCTGTCCTCCTGCTTGTGTTAACATCATTTAATAGTATTTCATTGGAGCAGATCAGGGTATTTTATTAAATGATAAAATTGGGTATATAAAATTCTGTAGTATGATGCAGGAAAATATAGTTCAGTGTCTGCTGCACATTTACATCCTTCAAATCTGTTTTTCTTCTTCTGAAATGCAACTGCACAGCTGCTAAAGCTAAAATAAAGTGTTTCTCAGACTGTCAGGGTGTTATTTTGGGAGGCTGATCATGAACTTTAAGAATTTATAGCTATCTATTGTTGTACAGATACAAGAGCCAAATGGGGATAGTCCCTGTAGAACTGCTTTTGGAAATCCTCATCACTACAACATGAGGGAACGTGCACAGATTTGCACATTTTTGTATCTAGAGTATATGCTTTTTACCCTACCACAGCCAGAAGACATGGGATCTGTCATGGCTGGCCATATTAAACTGGGAGACTGGGAGGAAGGGTCCAGGCTGACAGAGCTCCTGTGATCCTGATGCCGACTCTCTCAGGAAGCTACAAACAATGCTTCACTGTTCCCTCCCTCTAGTGAGCACGTGTGTGTGTGTGAGTGCATGTAATGTACATACTTATTACGTGCATGTGTGTGTGTGTGTGTGTGTTGCCTGGCCAGGGTGTGTATGTGCAATAGAGTCGCTGTGTGTGTTTAGCCAACCCTCACCGGACACCAAACCCTGAAAAGAATATCTCAGAGGGCCACTTGGAAACCCAGCTACAATTTGGAGCTTGTGTGTGTGTGTGTGTGTGTGTGTGTGTGTGTGTGTGCGCGCGCATATGCTAGTCCGGGAGTTCCTTGGCAGTCCAAGAATCTCATTTGAAGGGATTAGGAAGAGGAGAATGCTGCCACGTAACTGAAATCCAGCCAGCCAGAGGTCTGGACGTGGTGTGTGTGTGTGTGTGTGTGTGTGTGTGTGTGTGTGTGTGTGTGTGCTGGGGAGAAGAGGGAGAGAGAGAATTGGCTACACTTCAATTTACTTTCTTTGCTTTATAATGAAACAGACAAGATGGAGAGCAGGGTGAAATAACAGCTGAGAGACCTTGTTAGCAGTGACACTGCACATAAATAAATGGAGTGTATGTGTGTGTGTGTGTGTGTGTGTGTGTGTGTGTGTGTGTGTGTGTGTGTGTGTGTGTGCTGGGGAGAAGAGGGAGAGAGAGAATTGGCTACACTTCAATTTACTTTCTTTGCTTTATAATGAAACAGACAAGATGGAGAGCAGGGTGAAATAACAGCTGAGAGACCTTGTTAGCAGTGACACTGCACATAAATCACTGTACCCAAACACAGAGGCAAGAAGACACAAGTGCAGATGTAAAATAAAGCACACTGAGTGTACAGCACAGTGGAAGCAGCTCCATCATGTTGAGTTACACCCCTGCTGTGTAAACTATGGCACATGCATTATGCACTTGAAGTAATAACATGAGAAAAAAGCAAGGGCTTTAGGTGGAACTGGCAGCCATACGCAAGGATATGTAGAAACTATCGGGCTGATATGTGATATGTCTTCAGGGAGAAAAGTAATAAACTAAATGGTAAAGACAGAAAAGAAAGACTATTGTTTTGACTGAGGTTTAATGTCTTGGCAAGGGTTGTAACAAACCATTGTTCTCATTATCAATGAATCGAATTATTTCTTGATTCATAAACTAATCATTTAATCTATAAATATTGAAAAAGCTCAAATTTACAATTGCTCAAAGCCAAAGCTTTGTTTTCAGCTGAAAGCTCAAAGTAATTTAATTTACTGTCAAAGAAAGCAGCCCATGCTTATACTTGAGAACCAGAAAATATTGTTCATGCTTGCAGAGCTATGATCCACTCTTATGTGTTTGGAGGCCTGGTCAAAACACATGCTGAACTCATTTAGAGATGGTTGTATAGTCATAAGACTCGCGTATTGTATTTACAATGTGGTGGGTGTTGATTTATGAACTTTGCACTTCAGGAACAGTATCTTGACTGTTACGTTGCAACTTTGGCAGGTCAGCTTGGCTCCTTATTTGTTCTCTGTCTTCTGTAAAAACTGTCCCAAAGCAACCGTTTAAAACTCTGTGTGTGTGGCTAAACCAGGAGAATCATGTTTGCCTTAACAAGCTTGCTGTATTTGTGTGTCATGTCATTTTATGATTTTTTTATTTTATTTGCTGGTGCATGTGTTTATGTAACTGCTATTAAATGTGTGTATGGGGTTATATCCATGATTTATGGTATTTAGAGTGCATGCATGTGTGTGTCTTTCTTCCCCTCTTTGTCATTCCTTCGGGTCTTCCATGTATTTGGCAGACAGCCAAGGTGGTGCCAACACTGAGGTACATGTTAAAGGTGTCTGATTCAGTTTTAATAAACAACAGCTTTGTCAGCAATTCATGCCAAACACTTTTTGCTACAAAGCATTTGCCTGTCAGCCACACACAAAGGTATTTACAAGTGCAAAAATAAAGGACATTTCAATTATGAACAGTGAATAAACTGAGTTTCTGCCTCACTCCACGGTGCAGGCCAAGTTTTTGTCTGCAGTGAGAAGATGCACACTTTGGTCCGTGAGGCTCCATGACTCATACAGAACAGCTTTCAGGGGAGTATTTGCATAAATCTGAGCCAAAGGCACGATCCATTAGAGGATTGGGGAATAGAAACCACTAACATGGGTTCATGTAACCACATGCGTCCTGGCCTTGCCACACATGCCAGCTTCAGTAAAAGACAAGCGAGTCAGACATTTTAAATAAAGAGATCGGATTTTGAAAAAGTGCTTTTGTTCTACATACTGACATTGGCCTCAAATCCAAACATATGCTTAGTGTGCTGCTCTGGACAGTCAGTATACGTAGGCTATATAAAACTGACACTGTGATTCAAAGGGCTTTGGAAATACAACCTCACATCACCGCTCACGATGAAACATGAGGAGTTCCTAACATTGGCCTAAACGTGATTAAAAACCACCAAAGCTGATCCTCAACTTCCGAACTCTACCTCCTCTTTCTCTTCTCAATGGCTCACTTGTTTTTCCATGAAATACCAGTCATCAAGGAATGCACGTTTGGTCTTGGTAAATGTCCTCACATAACAACAGCAGGTGCTTTAAAATAATAAAATGAGTTGGCTTTGTCAAGGTCAAGACAGTGAGTTAAAAGCAGGCTTCTACTTTATTTCTTCTGCACAGATCGGCACTAAGGGATCATTAAGATCTCATGAGTGCAGTAAAACTTCAACCACAGATTGCTTTTCTTTGACAACCACTGATTTTATGTTACAAATTAAACAAAAATGTGAAGAAGACTATACAGTATGCATGATCAGGGGCCTTTACTTGATCAGTCTACCTTAGAATTTAGAAGAGCTCTCCATTTCCACTGAGATTTGCAAGTATGTTTTATTTATCTAAATTAATTTCTAGTATCAGATCTAGATGTTGCTGTCAAACTGTTTCCACACACACAGAAGGGACAAACTGAAGTAGGAAAAAACCAAGAAATCAGTCACTAATAAGAATCAAATGAAGTCTGAGGAGTTAGAATTCAACATGCTTTCTGTGTAGTGAAGTCTTCAAAGTGTCCTGTTTCTGTTAAATCACAGCAAACAAGCCGTATTCTCTACGGTATTCAACAGTGAGCTTCAGCTAATAATTCTTACTCTCCTGTATAGACATGAAAACGCTTAATATGGTCCACACATGCTTTCCCCACTCACCCAATTTTGAAATTAATCCAGAAGATTGTATGTTTCTGCTTAGAGACAATAATGACATCATCGGCAGGCGTTACTTCCTTTGTGTCCTGTGCAGCATGTGTTTGTGTGTGTGGGTGTACTGCTTTTGTTTGTAATGAATACCGTGATCTACTCAGCATGTGTTTTTAAGCCTTGGTATGTTCTTACAGGTCAATCTTTGACCCGCGAACTGCAATGCAAATCTGTGGATGCACCCTTGTGTTTGTGCATCCATGCACTTGTCTGTAAGTGTCTGCGATCGTAACAATGTAACTCCACAGCAAAGCAGCAGATTACCACTCCCAGCCTTTGTCATAACTGCTACGACCTCTCTGTCTCTTTTGCTGTTTTGGAAATCATCCAATTTAAATAAAGACAGGGTGGACCTGCAGATATCTGGACTTTCTTTGTCCCTGAAAACAATTGCGAATGTTGCTGTTTAGTTAAAAAGAGCCAAAAAGATTAGCTGTGATACAGATACGGAGTGTGGGAGTGTGAGCTGCGTTATCTAGAGACTGAGAAATTAACAGTCACCATAAAGTTTCTGTCTCATTCCATGGGTTAAGTTTCTGGTTCTCGTCATCTGGCCAAGAACGGGGAAGAGAAAAAGAAAAGAAAAGAGGGAGGATGTAAAGATGAGCACGAATAGGTCAGGACTTTCCAGTTTCTCAGCCACCTGTGCTCACGCTCCAGGCGACTGGGTTGACATGACGGAGACAAGAAGAGACAATTAAAAGAAAGCAAAGGAGCTGTGATCAGAAACTACATCTTCAGGGGTCTGTTTAAAAGAAAGCAAAGTAAATGTGCATTTAGGTGAGCCAATCGTTTCCAAACCCCCTAATAAGTGACTGGCATTCAGTGAGTTATAGTAAACTGAGGGCCAAAGAGGAGCTGCATTTCTTAATCTACTTGGACCCGATTATTATAATGTGATCTGTCTGGAAATGTGGCCTTGGGACACAACTAGCAATTGCTAATGGGTGCAAAGGCTGCTATGTGACAACCAGTCTAAATTATGCAAACAGATGGTGATCATTTATAGTCCTGGTTTATAATTTTACCAAAAGTAAAGTAACTGTAGTTCTGATGAGACCGAACATCTACTTCAGCAGGTCTGTTTCAAATTCAAGACTGTTTTCCATGACTGAATGATGTAGGTAAGGTTGTATTTGGGCTCATAAAACTAAAGGGCAGTTCTGTCTAAAGCGTACACAGTGATGCTGATAAAATTATGTTAAGTGAAGCAGCTGAGGTCGCCGTGCTGCTGTGGGGTCCCATATTGTAGGTGCGTGTGGGTGGGCAGGTCCAGCATGGGTGGGCATGTGAGTGTAAATATATTGCTGTGTGCGAGGTGCTGAGTCAGTATGACTCAAGTGATTTGGGGCTTTAAAAGTGTTATTGTGGCAGCTCAAACTGTAGCTGATCTCTGTGTTCTCCGGTGGGGTCCAGACACCACCACAGCACTGAAAAGGCAAGGACAGTGAGCACTCTGAGTGACTGAAAAGGATCAAAAGAGACTAAAAACACCAAATGCTAAATGGGGCACTTATTTTTCATGTCATTCTCAACATGGTTTTATGAAAACAGTCAGACTAGAAGTAAGAAAGCAAAAATAACAAGTCTTTTCATTATTTTAATAAAAGTTGAGCTGGCATCACAGAGAGGAAGGTCCAGTGACATCACTCCTGTGTGTGTGTGTGTGTGTGTGTGTGTGTGTGTGTTTTCATGCTTGCTGCCTGTTTAGCTGCTGTTCAGGCAGATAATTATTTGGTGGTGTCATCAGTTACTGTAATAAACACAGTGTTGACTTCTGGGAATGTTCAAGCTCACTACACAACATTCTCCCTGCTCCTTTGGGGTTAAACAGCAAAGTGTATTTATTAATATTATTTGTTAGCTTGACTGAGTAGTTTTAGCTTATAACTGGCTACATTTGTGACTGTTATGTAAAAATAACACTAACACAAACATTTTTATTTTTACAATTAATCACATTTGCTAAAAAACAATGCACATATATATGTAAAATGCATCTTATTCTGTCATTCGGCTGCATTTTTCATATGTGCCTCCCTTAGGTTCAGTACAGTTTACGTTATGATCATGTATAGCCGGTTCTTGGGTTTTTCCTTATCTTTGTAGAGTGTTTTTATTTTAACAAACTTGTTTTGATATCTGTAAGCTCGTGAACCGGCCACTTTATTTAAATAAACCTTGACAGTTGAGGCAAAAAAAAAAAAAAAAATCTACCGAGGTAAACTGCACTTTTACGAACAGTTTAAACATTTATTAGATATGCCAATATAACAGATAAAGCCAAAATGACCACATGGGAACTTGGCGAGACGTCAAGAGTTTCTGCTGTTGTGATTTTCTTTGTTTGATTAAAGAGTGAGAGGTTATCACTGGCTGTTGCTGTTGCTGTGAGTAATCCCAAGGCTCCAAATCCAGGAAATAGAAACTGAAGGTTCAGATTTTTTGCTGAGAATTT
>NW_018128102.1:502711-510802 GCF_001952655.1 Monopterus albus | reverse complement strand
AAAAACGTTTTGATGTGTTTGCTTGCATTAAGCATTATCAGAGCAATACAAACAGCAACACGACAAAGTCATTAAGTGTACGGCATGCGTTCTGTTGGTTTAGCATCCATTTGCAGTTCCTGGTTACAGCAAATTGTCCAGAGAATGAACCCCACACGTTGTTTTGATTAGCAACATGCGACTCATTTCGGTCGTGACTTGGACCAGTCAAGCCTCATTTGGTTAAACATAATCATTTGCTAAATGTGCAAGTCAAAGCCACACCAATGTGACCATACTTAGTACATACCTCCATGGCTTCTATTTGTTTACATGTTGTAATTTTGGCATTCAGTTGAACATCTCACGAATGTTGCCGGTTTGCACGCTCGCCAACAAAGAACCGGTTTGTAATCTGAACCGATGGGATTCTTTGCTACTATTATGTTGTTCAAATGCTTTCACCTTTCTGAGAACCTAAAGCAGGACAGTGAAGTAATTCCCCTTATTACTGACAGCTACACGCCTTCCTTCACTTGAGAATGTCATGATTGTCAGCTGAAACCTCTGGCTGAGGAAATAAGCTCTGTTCACACAAAAGATTGATTTGAGAGAAGTTTCTGTGCCACCTTTAGCCATGCTGCTGTAGCTGTGTGTTTCTAGGGCTGGTCAGTTCATCACTTTGGTCCAGAAATGTCTCAACAGCTCTTGGATTTGGTGTTGACTTTAATGCCTCTCTCAGAATGAGTTTGATGTTTCCCCCAACATTATTTTTAGCTCCACGATCAGGTTAATATTTCTATTTGTCCTGTCCTTCCATTTATTCACATTTCTATCAGCTTCAGCTGTGCTCTGTGATTATGTAGCTTTCTAATTTTGTCTAAACATGTCATCCAAGTGATTTCTGGGACTTTTTTTTTTTGTTCCTGAGATCCCTGGAGAAACATGAGGGGAAATTTAGGGGGTGGGGGGGGGCAGGAATTTAAAAATAAGATGTCAACTTATACAACCCCTATCTTTTGGGCTGTTCCTCCCTGGTCGTAATATTTTAGAAGCACCAAGGTCTGGGATCTCTTGTTTTTGCATTTGCAGAGAAACACAATCCTATATTGGTCACATGTTTTCATAACATTCATGCAAGACTTTTATTCGTCCTGCAACAGGCCGAGGCATTCAAGTAGCCATTCTTTATTGACCAAACAAGTACAGCGTGCTTGCATTTCTCTGCCAGTGCTGGAAGGTCATGGGATCGCTTGATTTAGATCCTTGCGAAAGACAACTCGGGGTTGAAATAAGACATTGAATTTCAGTCATCTAAGAAATTTAACACGTATAAGAACCAAGGATATAGTTTTTGATGCAGAACTATAATCAGTTTGGTGACTCATTCCTTCAGAGCTATACAGTAAAATGTTGAGGCTGTAGTGCCATAAGCTTTCTTAACCTCGCTCACCTCCAGCTCTAAACAAAACCTCTACCAAAAACAACAGAATTATTTCAAATTCACAGCCTGAAAGAAAGCTTTGACCGGCTGCCTGACATGATTTTGCCTCTTTCCTTAGAGCTTTTCTTATTCGTGGTTTCCATTCAGCAGCTGCAGACACAACCAAATCCATGCTCAGAGGTTGATTTATAGATTTGCAGATGACCTGTATTCACTCATGTCCAAGAACATTACAAGCTTCTAATGAGGTAGTGTTATGTTATGAAACATGAAGCCAAAAATGTCTTTCACTCTGTAGTGCAGAATAAGTGGAACATCAATGGTAATGTTTGATCTAAGAAAGCAACGATGATGCGTTACAGTGGGCTTGCACAAAAAGGCCAAAACCACAGTGTTCTTCATGGTCAATGAGACATGAGAGAGACAACGGGGCGGCCAACACTACAGTTTATGGAGGAGGCAGCTATTGTGGAAGTGGGATAGAAGTGGGTGGAAAGATAGGAAAGATAATTAGGGAGCGATTAGAGGGCAGCAAAGAAAAGAGTCCCCTTGTTATTTAATTGGAAGAGAAATTAGAGCTGACAGTGGGACAGGAGGGTCTTGTTACCAAATTCAGAGTCAAAACACTGATATCAGGAGAGAATGATTGTGTGCATGTGTCAGGGAGGAAAACACTGGAGTCGGCAGACTTTCAGCTGATGCTAACAAGCCCTCCTTCTTGTGCCGGGACTGAGATGTCTGCCCATTCCCAGGGTCAGAACAACTGCTTTCCATCCAGTCAACCACTGGCAAAACAGGTACCACACACACACACACACACACACACACACACACACACACACGTACACACGCTTCTAGTTGCACGCAGCATTCTGTAATAACATAAATCCTCACTTCAGTTGCTTTGTATCTGTCATGCCTGCAGTAACATACACAAAAGATACATGTATTGTACACACATGCTGTACAGTGCATATCGGGCTTGACACAGACGTGCCACTATAAAAGGCTTTGAATAAACTTTTTATTAACTACTGGATATCAGTCATTCAAGTTGCTCAGCATCACTAAGGCAGAGGTTTCATACAGCCACTTTCCGGATGTGAGGACATTAAATGCAACCACAAGATTAGTTTTAAAAAAAGCTGCTCTTTCTTAATTTGAAATTCAAACACACTTTTCTGTGTCAGAGCATTAGGAAATAAAACTTGAGGCATAAGACTTAGACTTTACCCCATCGCATAATAAAACCCTAACTCCAAACTGCTTCGGTAACTTGATTTTCTTTACTGATCTGTTAAACATTTGGGCTCTACCGTGTCATTGTTTTGTCCCACCAACAGTCAAAAAAGGTTTTTCAAGGGGAACTTATTTGGTCTTTTGTTGATATTCCCAGGTTTCCATTACTTACCATGACTGGAATGTTGCATTCAGTGCTTCCTGGTTTTCTGGGAATCGTAGGAAGCCCGAAGAAGTGGCGTGCTTAGTACTTTTCCTGTCTTTGCACAGCTGTGTCAGAGCTGTTAAACCTGAAGGAATTTGAGATTTCAGATTCTGGTTGATGGCTTTATTGTGGCCTAAATAAGCTTTTTCCATACAAAAACCTCTATGACAAATTTTGTAGATTTTAGCAAGAAAGTGGTCACAAGTGAAGCAACTCGCAGTGGATTCATTCTTAAAACACTGCCACTGACTTTTGGCTCAAAAATCTGACTTCAATCAAATGCCAACAGCCTCAGTTTCAGGGGCGTGAAGAACCAGTTAAACAGCAACAATTCGGAGGCTGACAAAGAAAGTTAACCTGTCACTCCTTATGTAAACTAACCACTTGTTCTTCTGCCTAATTTGTACACGCCTGAACTTAAAACATCTCTATGAATATATTTCTAAATTGTTTAATTAAAATGAGTCATCTAAAAGGCCCAGTCAGCTTACTGTGCAGTTGACATGTTATATAGAGCCTGAAAAGCTGAAAGCACAGTGTTGCTAGCAGGTGTTTTGAGAGGTCAGCAGGATTCATACCAGTTACCAGATGTAGCTGAAGTCTATTAGGAGTGTCACTGCCCTCAAATCTTATGAGCAGCATTATCAGGACTTTATAGCCATGTTGACTGAGCAAACAAAGTGATAACACACAGCACAGCAACAGCTGTTGGCGCGTGCACACACACGGCTGTAGCCGTATCCTAATGAGCATTCCAACGTAGGAATGCAAATATCCTGTTTTCACGTGTCAAGCTGTTAATCCAAGGTCGTGTGTGTCTGTGTGTGGTGGGTCTGTATACCTGTGCCACTAGATGACATCATCTCTTCCAAGAACACACAAATAATGTCTCCCTCCTTTCTTATTTCCAAAGATTTGTGACTTTAAAGACTTTTTTTTTTACTGTTTCTGTGTGAAAACAACTGAACTTCTTGTATTTAACATTTTATTTATTGTTCTAGTAAAAGAATTTTGATGTTTTGAGGCCTTTAACTCCAATGTGGGTAGTTTTACTGAACTGAGGTATTTAAAGTTCACTTTATGTGGTTCTCCTTATCAGGAGAAAAGCCGTCAACACTAGAACGTGTATCACGGTTCTGCTGCTTTAATTTTTACTTTTCAGTTTGTCTCTTGAGAGTCTGTATAATGCTATACAATTCATTAAAACTGCAAACTGCATGCTTTTCCAGTCCTCATCTCTTTATTGTAAATGCTTATCATCATCTCCTCCTGTCTTCCGCTTCACTTTTGTCTCTTGCAACCCTCGTGCCCACTTTCTCTGCTTTCCTCTCTCTTGCCTGTGATCCCCGCCTTCCCTTTCATCTTCGTCTGCTGTTTTAGCTTTGCTGACTTTGTTTAATGACGAAGACACAAGACACCTTCTTCCATTACCTGTGTGTTAGGGTGGATGTGGATGCACACGTAGGCCTCCTATATTAGAGACGTATCCAAGGCTGGTATAGACGCACAGACACATACGATGCCAGAGGGTTACTTCTAAACTTAAACCTCATAAAAGAGAAAAAAGGTTTGCATCACTGCTGAAAAATTCGCCCCTCCCTCGAGCCCTAAAACTGACTGTAACTCGACTCTCTGATGTGGACTTGAACCATAACAACACAGAGGCTGCAGGGGGGGAGCAGGAGGTGGAATGACAAAGAGGGAGAGACGAAAGAAGGAAGGTGTGATGGGGTGGAGGAGCTAGAATTGTGGTCTGGTCTGAGAGGTTTCTGTTAGCAGCTGTGAATTAAATCTAAATATTTGCAGTGACGGATTAGATTTTTCCTAAAATTGGCTACCAGTGATGAACATGTGTATGTGTGTGCATCCATTTATATCTCTGTTTGTATGAAGAGGAAAGGTTGCAGCTCAAATGTCTGTCTCTCACACACACAAACATTCTCTGGTCCACATGTGTCCCCTGTAATGCTCGTGTTGCATGTTCATCCCCCCAACACTCCACATTTTGCCATTGTTAGGGTAATCATCGATTCTTTGATGGTAACTTTAAGCCTCAACTTTCACCAGTAAAACCCGATCCAGTGTGATACTCTGGGATAAATATACAGCATATTAAGGTACTGGTGCAACAGCTGGCCGACAGTATAGTGTTTGATACCATGGCACCAGGAGGTTGTGTCAGAAGCGCCTTGGTAACAGCTACTGAGGCCACACAGGGAGGCTGCACAGTGTGTGAAGGGGTGAAATCACCTGAGGTCAACAGTTAAAGAAGTATTGTTTTCTACCAGGTGTTTTAGCTTCTGTGCAAATCAGATGTCTTTATAACAAGTGATAGAAAAAAACTAAAATGTCTAGGCTAAACAGACCACACACATCTACCGTATACACATCTCTAACAAACACCCACAAGTGAAATGTTGTCTGTCTGAATCAGACCACACACACACACATGAATACACACCATGTGTATCACTGAACTGAAGCAACAATAAAGTGGACCAGTGAAGTGTAAAGGATAGAATACAAACACACTGAAAACAGTATTCCTCCACAGCGATGAAAAATATGTCATGTTTAAAGAAAGCAACTGAAACACATCCACCATACCTGATAAGTTATTTATGTTCTATATAAAAACTTACAGTATATGACTCAGTACTAAGCTTATAAAATCAACCTTAACTATCATGTAATGCCACACTCAGTTATTTAACCCACTAAAGAGATGACACGAAACCTTTCTTGTTCTCTAAGTGTAATTTAACAGGTGTACAGGATCTGAATTTTTTTATTCTTGATATGATTGTTAATAATAAAGCAAGTACAAGAGTGCTTGGGATTCTTTAGTTCCTTCATGGTCATGGCTTTTTAAGAACAGTGAGAAGTATCGTAGAGCAGCTGACACCTTCTTGCATTCTTGATTAATTAATCATTTAACTGTTTTGTCTATAAAATCTGAATAAAAGACAAAAACACCATGACAACTTTTGACAGCTCCACGTAAGGGGTCTTTTAAAATTCAGCATCGAGTCTGTCATTCACTGACATTCAAAGAGAACACCTGTTCAGAAGATATTTGTCTAAAGTGAAAAGCTGCTTTGCACAAACCCAACAGCCATAAAACACCAGCAGAGGGCATGCACCCTCAACACCAGGAGTTTCTGTTTTCACATGTGTATTTGTTAGTGTGTGGATGCCGCAGCACTGGAGCATTCCTCTTTGTGCTGCATTGTTCCAAGCGTCTTTTGTTTTAGCCAGGCTGGCATGGTAACTCCATTGCAATTCAAAGAAGGGCCTGTTTCCAGATTTAAAATAGCTGGCCTTCACATGAGAACCGGGGGATTCCCCTCATGGAGATGCATAGCTCAGTGTTTTTCATTTTATTTAGTCTCTAAACTCTTCATGTGATTTGACGTGGCACAAAAGAGAAACTGAAATCAACCAGTTAATCAAGTTGGGAAATAGCCTTTTAATCCTTTAGTAAAAGTATAGATTCATTTATGGTCTAACCACTAAGGTGCTATATATATAAAGACCTGCATCACTTTTAACAGACTTCTAAAGATGACTTTGATGGTACAATAAGTCATCTGAAAATGGACACAGCCAAAGTCTGAGATACCTCAAAAGCAAGGAGAGATATAGTTTTATCAGGCATGTCAAGTCAGTAGTAAGAAAACAGCATGTATAACAGCTATATTTAGCTATTTAGGGCAATATATTATAGTACCCTACAGTATTTCCTGCCTGGGTTTCCCCTGCCTTGTCTTTATTATTCAAGGGCTCAACACCAAAACTTCAGTATGTGGATTTGTACAAAACTTTAAACAACTACCACATCAGCACTTTCCCCATAAGAAATACAAGATGTGAAATGCCAGACAAGATGGAGATTAAGAACTACAGCAAATCACAGAAGAAACCTGGACTGATGCTTCCACTTGTTGCCTGTCTGTTGTCATCCTTGCTGACTTGCAGAAAAGTTGCAATGCTCATTCTTTTCACATTCAAATGTTTGTATGTCACACTAGACTCTAGGTAACTCACTCAAGTTGCTGTGGGTAATGGCATCAGCTTAAAAGCCTAAAATAATATTATATCAGTTGTTCTGAATGAAAAGTAGCTGCAAAAGCCTTAAAACAAGTTTGATGTAATTTTTCTTCCTCACGCCCAGGAGCAGTCATAAGCCTTTTCATTCACTGTCTACCTGGTCCAAGTGTAGCTGTGAGGTGCTCGGGTGTTGTTTCAGGATTCACACCTGTGTAACTTATTGCCACCGTTCCACCACAGAGGGGAAAGTGTGACACACTTCGTATCTTCTTACACAGGGCTGCTTTCATGTGGAGACGCACAGTACACCTCTCTCTGTTGTGACAGGTTTCTGGTTCCTGCTCGGTCCCCGGGCAGAGACTTCACAGTGGACCTCAGCCTTATACTCCTAACTATATGGGTCTCAGTCAGACTGATAAGCTTATCATTAACATATTTCCTGCCTCCTACACGCAACAGTAACAACACAAATGAGGACTAGCTGTGAATATAATGGTTTGTCATTATGTGTATTCCCCTGCTGCGTCTCAATGAATAACATCTGGCAACCTGGAAGTATTTACAGTAGTATTAGATGATTTATTTCAGGATATAAAAATGACTTGACTCAAACTGCAGAGAATGGCCTCACTGACCTGCATATTCGCCTCTGCACACATCTGTAACTCCCCGTCTACTTTCTACCTACCCCAAATGGCTCCAACACGTTTCTTTACGCAGGCAATTTCACGCGTTGAGTTCGATCAACTGCTGGACAGACAAAGGGCTTATTCCCTTCGGACTGACTGCTTGTAAATTCAGGTAAAGCTGTTTTCCAAGTGCCTGACAAATCAGAAAGCGAGGGCAAATTTGGCCAAAGAACTTCCAGAAATTGCACCCTTGACGAAAGTTTCAGTTCGCGTCCTCGACAATGCAAAAATGTATCGATCTGTCAGAATGGGGTTTTACTCTCACCAGGCAAAACAATTCCTATATGTAGCCTAAAGTACAGCATATAAACTCTTAAAGGGAGTGAAAACCGGCTCTTACCTCCGATATGGACATGTTCAGGTAGACAAAGAGCCCCGTGGTGGAGGCAATCTGCAGCACCACTACCACTATCACCACCATCGCCACCCACATCTTGGACGGCGCCTCCTTGCGCCCTGGCCGGCTTGGCACGCCGGCACGCGGC
>NW_018128102.1:481502-502681 GCF_001952655.1 Monopterus albus | reverse complement strand
GACCATAAAAACAACGGAAACGGCAAAACAACAACCAACAACAGCCTCCAAAGACTTGACCAACTGACCAAAAGTTGGATCAAAACTAGATCTCCATGCGTCCGCAGGTTTTCATTAGGGGCTCTGCGGGTGAAGATATGGGAGGAAAGCAAGCAGGAGAGGAGAACGATGACCTGAACGTTAAAGTTTGGATGTGTCCATGTCCGTTCAGCACTCAGCTGTTGCGTAAAGTGGGACTGGAGCTGCAGGAGGAGACAGCAGTGGACTGATGGGCTGCACGGATTGCAGAGCAGCACAGAGGGGCTGGGTTAACCTCTTTATCACCCTGGAGCTGTAGAGGAATGCTTTCGCGCTCTCTCACATTTCTTTCAGTTTCAGCGGTGCTTTTGAGGCATAGGACACCAATGCCAAAGCAAAACATACAAAAAAAGGCATAATATTATTTTCAATTACACCATTTAACTCAGAGTAGTTTTTGTATTTGGCCCTAGAGAAAGACAGAAACTGCTACATTTGCAGGCCATGTCTTTTTTTTTTATAGGGGTTTCCCATTTTAGAATATATATTTTATCTAGACTATTTTTGAATATGTGGGCCCTGTCACTTTGGAGTTAATGTGTCACGATGCTTTTATTTTGAAACTGTTTGGTGAAGCTATATTGGATGGTTGTTGCAGTTAAGAATGGGGATTAATCAGTTAGTCTATCCACAAAAATTAATCAGCAAAAAGTTAATTATTCATTAATTGCGCAAATAAATTCTCTATTAAAAAAAGTCCAAATTAAACTGGTTTTAATTTCTCAAATTTAAACTAATTACCTGTAGGTTATGGACTCTAGGTTGAACACCTTTTCTAACATTTTATACCAAGTATCAGTAGATAAATCACTAAAACTGTTAGTAGTGTAAAAAAAAACATGGTTTATTATCAATAAAAAATAAATGCAAACAGTGCTCTCCACATTGCTGCCTTCGGTGCTTGTGCATTCCCTGTGGTCTATTTTTGGAGCAAATATTTGCCCAATGCCTTCTAGTTTATCACTGTAAAACAAGTGTAGTCAAGATTAAATATGTTAACTTCAGTCTCCAAAAACATAACAAGACTTCACTCAGACTGCTGACTAGGAGATGTTAGCTCATGGAGGAACGAGTGCAGAGTTTATTACTGTCTGCAACAATAGCAACAAATTTGAGTGTCAGCATTGTCAACTTGTCTTTGGACACAGAATCATGGTGCAGCTCATACTTTCCCCCTAAACAGACAATAAAGGCTGGTTACTGTTCAGCCTTTCTTTTGTTTTCTTTTGATCACCACAAACAGCTGGAAAGTGCCATGTGTGCCCAATGTCAGAGCTGTTTATCAAAGGTGCAAGGCAGATAAGCTGGCAGGGGCGGCAAGGTTGGGCCTGTCAAAAGAGGCACGGGAAACTTGTCTCCTCTTAAAAGGTCATTTTCAAAACTCGGTTTAACTAGTTTGAACCAAATAAGTACTTATAAATAACCTTCTGCTTTTTTCTCCTTTCATTTTGTAATGTTTTCCCAATAGGTGTGAAAAGCCTCAGAGTCACGTGCGCAGAGATTTTTCTGCCTTGGAGGCCACTTGCTGCAGGAATTTGAAGAAAGCTGTTGTTGAATCCAGGTGGCTGCAAGTCAAGTTCTGGTGGAATTCACCTGGGATCTGGCCCAGATGTGAAAGCCATCCACTGACCTGTCAATACAAATGTCACCAGGAAGGGGATTCAGCGGTTTGCAGGTGAGACATGAATACGGCCCGGGCTGTAAGAAATATCCCAAAACAGATGGTTAAATGCACAGCCTTAAAATTAAGAGATAGAAGTGAAACAAAAGTCAAACATTCCATGTCTACAAAGATGGTTGTTATGATGAAACTGACATTGTTTTGCATTTGAGGTTGATGTCCTGAGGGCACAGCTGTGGAAGGTTGATACCGCAGCATTACAAGGTCATGGATTTGACCCCCGAAACAGCCAAATCTCTGACAGCATTTGCAAGAAGATGACAGTCAGCACCTGTGCTGACGCCTCTTGTCAATTACTTGCTTGTGCAAGTATCCCAGTGAGATTTGCAAAATAGCACATGATCCTGTTTGGTCATGCTGTGGCTGATCTGCTTATCATTAACTCACTGTGTTTCTCCAGTTTGAGGTAAACGCTTCCAAGCACCAACAGCAAGTTCACCTCAGACAAGCTCCTCTGGGAGGAACTGCAGAATAGAGATGTCAGTGCCACAGGGGGAGTTTTGTTATGTTAACAACATAGTCCACCCAATTTCTGCATTTTGACTGTGAAACAAAGCCTGTGGTAAGTTTCACAGTGCTTACATTGGATTCCAGTAGTGGTACGTTCTCTCCAAAGATAAAAGTCCATAGAAGCTTTAACACATTTTGTTACACAAAGGCAATTCACAGTGCTCAACATAATGCACACAAACAGATAAAACATTAAAATGCATTTATAGATAAAATATTAGAATGTAAATTAAAGAAACAATTACATGACAGCAAAGAGTAGCAACATTTAGGATTAGCTGTGGCAGACTATGGATTCTCAGTGTTCTGATTATACTTTGTACTCCTTTACTTCAGTCTTACCAAGAATAATCTTTGGGTACTTAAACAACAGAAATTGTAATACAATAGTGTTTATGCAGAAAAGACTTGGAGTCACCTAGCTACAGTTTGTAACACAGTTTGCAAAGCAGATGATTTGTCAAAAAATAAATACCCAGCCCAAAAGGTAGTTTAACTACATCTACTGCTGTCCTGAAGGTATTACCAGCCCTCCTCCAAAGCCACATGCTCTATATTAAATATAACACCGTTTAGTCCTTCTCCTTTATTCTCAGTTACACTACCAGGGTAGAAAATAAAGCAGAGCACTTGCTTAAACAGTGTTAAAAAGAAGGTCAAGCCTCAGTGCTCCACTATGCAACTCACTCAGATTTATGAACTCGCAGCCATTACCCCATAATACCGTCATAAAATAGTGCGATAGGTACAATCAGCACCTTTGAAAAGCTGTTCCTGTAGTCACCTACATTAAAACTGAAGAACAATATGTATCCCACTTGGTTCAAATAGTGTTTCCAGATTATTGTTTTGTTATGTAGGTAAAGCACACATGCTTCTTTTTTGGCGGTGGTTCTGTTCACAGTCTCCTTAAAACATTTGATGCGTTAAATCGTTGTGACAAGGTGAAAAAAAGGACACCAAACCAAAAAGAAAATGGAAACAAAAGCTACAAATGGTGTTGACCAGTGGTTTCGCCTTGGATTGTTAGGAATTGTGTCTGCATAAAAAAAAAAAAGTACATGCCCATATGTTTGAGCTGTATGATCCTGGCACAGCCCTGAGCTGCAGTCAGATAAGACCAAGTGAAGAGAGAGATAGAGAGCTTTGATTATTGGCAGCTCTGTGCATGCTTATGCACATATAAAAGCGCTAACATAAGGCTTGTGCACTTGATCGTTAACCTTTTTTTTTTTAACTTGAGTAGACATCTTTGATAAGTGACTGATGACTATAGGGAACAATGAAAGCCTTTATTCCAAACTGCTGTTTAAAGGCTTGGAAAAGCTTTTCTTTCAGTCAGTTTGCAATTCTCTGCTGTGATAAAGTAGTTGATGATTTCTTGCTCTGCAGGAGCACATCACTAACCTCAGTGAGTAAGTGAGAATGAAAGTGAGTTTTCTTTGAGCCAGAACACAAATTCATCCAACCTATCAACATTCAACTCAGTCCAAGGGAGCACTGAATCAATCTGCAGAGTATTAGGCCGACAGGAACAAACTGAATAACTACCAAATGTCACGCTTGAATATACAATACGATGGTGTGGTGCATTATTTATTTGCATTGGGATACAAATTCATCAGGCATCTAGAATACAATTTTGTCTTTTGCTATAGTTTTTTAAAAAGTAATATCTTGATGGTGATGGTTCACTGTGTGCTGTTTCAATACATAATGAAAATAAAAGTGCAGTCACTATCCATAAAGTCTTTATTGTAGGTGCATTTAGAAGGATTACTTTTAAAAAGTTATTGAGAATACTCACAGGCATACAAAGCTCTCACAATCTGACATGTATATTTATGTATAAATGGAAAACTGAATAAACCCCAGTTGTTCAGGTACCTGAATAGGTTAATATTGCTCCTGTGCTGCCATCTAAAGGACATATGTGGTCATTGCTGTTGGAACTCACTCAAAATTGCATTCACAACCATGAATGTTTTACTGCCTATGCACTTTATATTTATTTTGGAATAAATCCATTAAATTAGGTTTGTAATTCAGCATCTAAAATGTACAGCTTTCAGGATATGCACGTCATAAAAAGTCCCACAGTTTAACTACATATCAACCATTTTTTGCAATAAACAGGTAATATTTCAGGATTGACCTCATCTGGATGAATTAATACTGAGCTTTATTGGCAAAAAGAAAATACATTTAAAAAAATCAGCTTCAGATTATGGAACAATATTATTGCAGTAAACCACACTTCAATAAAAGTGTCAGGCAGTGGTACGGTAAAGTAACATCTGTGGATATTAATACTTTGTTCTCTCTCTTGTGTGTGTGCATGAATTATTACAAATATGATCAAAAGGCTAGACAAGCAATTTAGCTTCATCAAGGGAGGAGGTGATGATGCTTTGAGCCAGCTGCTGGGCTAATAGATGAAGATCACTATCGTCTGCTATCTGTTCTTTGCCTTTGGTGCTCAGGACCCACTCTATGATGTTACATGAAAGAACCTCTGCGAAATCCTCTATCTTGGCTTCAAGCTGAGGACTGACTTCAAAATAGTTTCTTGCCACATCATCTGTGGATAGAGATTGCATCAGATGCTCCATTAACTCCACCTGGGCATCCTTGATAACACAGTCTGGCTCATCATCATTTTCCTTTGGGGTAGGTGGGGGAGGTGAGGGCAGGAAAACGTTTGCCAAGCCTCCTTTCAGCTTTCGGGCAAAACTGTGTCTGCTCCTCTCAAGCTCAGGGAGGAGAGGGGTTGTTGGTGGGGCATCGGGGTAGTCGAGGGATCCCACGATGGGGAGCCCTGACTGGGACAGAGGCGGATGGTCAGGCTGGGTGTCGTTGGAGGGCTGCAGTTCTGGATCCGTCTCTGTGCCCATGTTCAAAATGTCTCTTTCTTTCCCATATGCATTCAAGAAAGACTGATTTTCAGCCTGTCCATCATCCATCTTTGCCCCAGTTAATCTTGAACTCTGGAAACCCTCAACATTACGGCCTCTGCACACCTCCCTCAGAGCGACCTCAATCACTGCTGATGCTAACCCTTCAGCAAACGTCTTCTGGGCTTGATTAGAACCGGCCACTTTAGCTTCTACCATTTCCATTTGGCTTATAAAGGACTGGATTATGTTCTCTGTCATATTTTGGCAGCTTCTTAAGAACCCAAATGTTTAGGGGACTTCTGCAATGCCAAGATTTTCTGGAGTGGGTTCTGGCGCTCCCCTTGAATCTGCACTCACTGCCTGCATCAGATCCTGTGAGGATAAAAGCCATAACCTTGGTTAAAGTGAAAAAACATTTGATTTCCTTAGGGCATCTTTTTGTCCAACAAGAATATGGTTAAGGCCTAAGCAAGGCACAAACACAAAAGATGGTTTGAATCACTGTCTTGTTTTGTCAAATTTTTGTGTTTTCATTGGAGTATTCCTTCCCAACATGTTCTGTTAAAGACAGGCAGAACATAAATACTTCTCCCAAATGGGTCCTTCTAAGTCTCAGCTCTGCAGATATTTCTACAATCTTGGCCTGTTTCAGATTAGAGAAGTAGCTGCAACTTGAAAGAACGTTGTAAAAGAAATGGTGAAACATAAAGTGTAATCAGGACTCATGAAAACAGAGGAAGAAAACAGAAGGCCAGAAAGAACAGAAAGTCCCCTCTGCGGCCTCAGATGGAAAGTAAAAGACACAGGCATCCGACCACAGCTTGTCACCATATGAGCTGTCACCCAACCAGGATGTGACAAGCAGGAAGTTCAACTAGATTAGCACAAAAATACTGCGCTGGCCTCTATAGCGGCAACCTGACAGAGCTTTGAAGTAGCTTATCGTCAAGTTTTCAGAACATAAATGGACTAAATCAGATGTTACATGGAAGATATTATACTGTTGATTGCTGATACATACATAAATAAGACATCTGTAACAGTTTCAATTCGGGAGGAGCTTTGCACACACACATAAATGTCTGAAAGTCTCTGTTGAGCAGAATTATTACCTTTACCAAATGATTGCAGTTTCTTCATGTGCATTTCACATCATATATAAGGTTTATGTATATGATGTGTCACAGTAATACCCTACCATGGTTCACTCAGTGGACAATAGTTCAAAATAGACAAAGCCCAGAGAGGAGGGCAAGATGGAGAATGAAGCGCAGATGTGGAACAAATTACAGCTAATAAAGAATGTTTCCTCTTGGCGATTTCTATATGTTCTTGTGCTACACAATGCTGTCTAAACAAAACCGGCTGATTAAAAGATGTAGATACTCATTTAATTACAGCAACACACCTCACCTTACATATACACAAAGTTTCTACACGAGGGCTCCCAGTAAACAGCACAAAGGCAGCTCACTGGAAATGCAGCGCCTCAGTTAAGCTTTCAATAAAACTACTTACCAGTTAGTAACAAGGCAACGGTTTGCTCTTTGGTTTCTCCAGTGTATATGAGTTCATACGGAAATGGTTTGACAAATGAGTTCACAAGTTTCACACACTTCCTCTGTGTGAGTGTGTGCAAGTGAGAGAGAGAGCGAAGTAGAAAGACAGAGGTGTATAGTTGTGTGTGAGTGTTATTTGCAGCGGTTTACCACAATGACAACAAGAGGTAGTGGTCAGTGCATAGAGATTGTGTAAACCTATGCTGGATTTATGGATAATTAAATGGGTTTGCCTGATGAATAGACTATCATGAAAGGAGGAGAAGGTAAAGCATGCCAGATGCAGACTTCTGATAAGTGATATTTAACACAGTACTTCATGGTCTTTCGACTTTGCTGCACAACAGCAACCAGACTATTTCAATGGTGGAGGAAGTGTTCGAAATCCTTAAGTTAATATACTAATACAACACTGTAAAAATGCTCCACTAAAAGTCCTGCATTGAAAAGATCAATTAAGTAAAGGTATTGTCAGGTTAATGTATTTATTATTAAAATTAAAAGTATGCCAAGAAGAAAAGGGGCTCATGTGAGTGTCATATTTGATGATTACTCATGCATTAATACAGTATTACATTTAATACATTAATACATTTTAATACATTTTACTGTTGTACTTGGTTGAGGTGGATTTATATAAACCTGTGACTAGTGATTACTTTCACAATATTGATTATTTTCCCAATCCTTGGCTGTACAAAATCAGAAAATAGAATACAAATCTTAAGCTCTAAAGTAAAAAATATTTCTTGGTTTTCCTTTCAGTTCAGTGTAGCACAAAGCAAACAGGTTAAAAAAAGAATACAAGTCCCTGGGCGGTATCCTATCAGCATTCCCTCCATGTTCACTTTATCTGAAAAGGGTACTCTACTCAACTTTAAGGCCTGCAGTTCACACAGTGCAATCTACAGCACCATTTAATGAGGCCTACTGAGAGCCATCATCTCACAACACTGCTTTTATTTCATCTCTCCTCCTTGTTGTCCACGTCTAAGGCAAAAAGCCTTCATGTGAGCACAGTTGCTTCCAGAGTGCTTGTGACTCTGTCAAAGCTTGGAGGTGTAATTCTTAAAGGTGCATTAAGTGAAATGTTTACATATTATTTGATAAATCAAGTCAAAATGGGACAGGATGTCATGTCTGAGAGATACACTAATTCTCTTGGTGTTCATCCTGAACCTGCCCTCAATTCTATGACAATTTTTTTTAAATCAAAAGTGTTATTGCAGTAATTATTGTAAGCCCATTTTGCGCTTTGTCCTCCGATTCAGGAAATACTTATCTGTGTGTCAGTGAGTTCATGCTCACCACAATCATTTAAATAGATTTTAAGAATCATTTCAATCTTGTGTGACTATGTAAACAATAGCCCGGCACGTGCCAGACCTAACTTATAAAGGCAAATCAGTAGGCAAATCAATAGTACCTTCTGATTCAGCATTCTTAAGTTTTTAACGAAATGTAAATAAACACCATCCTTTATATACACAATTATAATATTAATAACAACACAATATAATTACATCACATGACAAAATCAAACTCTAACACAATAATTTCTTCCTTGATTTAGCGCCTCAGCTGTATTATTTTATAGGTCGACTCGCTGGGCGGGACAGTAAAACCAACGCTCCCTAGCGATGGCATCTTCAGCGACGCACTGATTGGTTTAGGCTGCTTAAATTCCAGCCAATCAGAGCGAGGCGCAGCAGATTTGGATTCGCAGTGAAACACTGTTGTTTTAGCTCTCGTCTAGGAAGCAACCCCCAAATGTAGGGTATTTTTTAAAACCATTTAAACAAGTTACATGTGGTGTTTGTCGTCCTTAAACCAAGCGACTGGATCAGACGAGCACGAGTTAGAGAATAAGGTAAAGTAAAACATTAATTTGAGCAATTTTAAGCCCGGTTCACGTGTGGAAATCCTCCCAAGAAATGCATGGTGTGACCCATTGTATACTCAATGTAATCAGCATCTTAGTTAGCTAAAACTGCTTAGCATCGAAGCGCCCTGCATTGTTTATAAAACCGACCCGGGGTTTCCTTTCTATTTTTGCTTGTGAAGCAGAGCACTACAGCCGCCGGAACACTTGCTTTTAGAGGATAAAGGACCCAGCCATGCCTTTACCGAGGAGAAAGAAACCCACCGTCTCCGCAGGGAGCAAGATCCCCAAGCTAACAGCAACCACAAGTGAAAAGCAGGTAAAAGAACCATGCAGCTTGTAAGCAGTGACCAGGTTGTAAACAAAGCACACTGCAGCAGAGCTTCAGAATTTATCTCCAGACACGGAGACAACCTCATTTTTTCTTGTGTTTTATAAAGTAATGTGCACAGCTCGGTAATACCGCGGTGTTTCCGGTTTGTGTGTGTGCAGCAGGAGGAAGGCTCGCAGGTGAAGAGGTCGTCCTCCCCTCCTCACGGAGCTCCCAAGAAGAGGACTGCTTTTATCGACATCACTAATGTAAGTCCTGCTTTAACTACAGGCTGTGATTTGTAAAGCTGCACTGCTCTTCACTGGAGAGTCAGAACTTGAGGCAGATGGAAAACTGGAGCTGTGTTGTCTGCAATGTCTAATACGAGTGTCTTTCTGTGAAACATTACGTTTAGTGTTATTGTCAGGTTTTATTTAAGTGGCTGCTATTTGAATGCAGAATGAGACTTCTGAGTTCGGGATCATTTCCCATGGTGTGTTATTTTGTCTTAACTGCTGTTCCATCTTGATGACAGGCTGTCGGTCAGTGTCTGTCAGACTGTCGTCCTGACAGTGATGACAGCCTCAACAAAGTAAGTGGGATGCTGAATGCAGCCAACACTTTGGTGGCAGTGAGAGATGTGGTGTTAAACCAGGTCTGAATTGGACGTATCTGGACTACATGTGTAATGCCATGGTCATATTATCACAGCTTTTGCATAATTTGACCTCCACCAACCTAGGTGACGACAGCTGAAGAATTTGGACTGCTTCCACCCTCAGACGGATCTAAAAACGTCCAGTATACAGAAATTGTGTTTGTGCATGAATCCATTGGCTAACACTAATTTGACCTTAATGGACATTCTGATTAACTGTAGATTTTGAAAATATGTCCCTGCTGGCCACTGTACAAGTTAAGTGTCACCAGGTTTCAAACTAACACAACTTAAAATTTCAGTTCTTTATAAGAAATAATGCTCACAAAATAAATGACGTACAACTTGATTTATGGTTCTGTGTTGCATCTACACCATAGGTATGGTGTACATCATGCGTAGCTTATGGTTTAGGCTCTATGCGGATTTAAAGCCGAACCATAAATCAAGCTTAAGCTGGAATGTGTGTGCGCTTATGGGTGAGTGACACACAGCATCTCTGAGCTTGTTGTGAAAGTGTAACTGGGCTCACAGTTCCTGTGCTGTGGTGTGAATGTGTGCACCTCACCTGGGTGTGATACGAGCATTTTGTCGGTTTGTTCTCGCTCCTGCTGTGAAACCAAGGGAGCTCTGAGAGGCTACTGTGTAGTCGGAGGCAGTTTGGCTTCCTACACTTGTTGTGTTTTGTGTTGTTTTGACCCATCTTGACTTTGTTCACAGGCTCATAGCCTGCATATCAACATTCCAGGGAGGAAGAAAGGCCCTGTGAAGAAGACGGCGAAGAAAACATGCTCTACCTCTGTGTCAGCCAAGAATCAGGCCAACTTGGCAAAGTACTTTTTTAAATTTTTATTTTAAAAAGTACTTTTTCTTGATTTTATTTCTTGCTCTTTCTCCACTAGGTATCAAACAGGTGTTGATTTTAAATGGAATTCCAATCTCTCCCTCTGCAGCTCTTCATTGGTGAGCTCAGGAGGAACAACTGCTGAGAAAGAACAGTCTGGTACGGCGGAGGAGAACCTCCGCGAGGATGCGCCACAGGAAGATGCAGCAGCTCCAGTAGAAGAGCCGGCAGCTGCTGTGCCCCCTGCTGCCCAAGAAGTGCCAGCACATCTCCAGAGACAGCAGGTAGGGGAAATGATAGATTTCCAAAGAAGCTTCTGACTTGGATAAATAGTTCTGGAACACGGAGGCAGCATGATGAGAAGGTTCTAAGTTTGACCCTTATATGGCGTTTGCATGTTCTCTTCATACCCGTGTGGGTTTTCTTCATGTACTCCGGCTTCCTCCCACTGATTTGTAGGTCAGGTTAGCTAGCAACTCTAAATTACTCATAGATATGAATACGAGTGTTGTCTGTCTCTGTGTGTCAGCCCTGTGATAGACTGACAGCTTGTCCAGGGTGTACTCTGCATCCCATCCAGTGTCAGCCCTGCGACATGATGAATGACGCTGAGTACCTCCTTACTTTTTCAGATCCCAGGGGAGTTTGACATAGACTCTGAGAACTGTGAGGACATTTACATGTGCCCAGAGTACGCAAAGGATATCTTCGACTACCTCAAACAGAGAGAGGTGAGCCAAACCAAAACACGGGTACCAAATTCCAAAAGAAGTTTGAACTGGGATCCTGACTAATTTATTTTTCCTCTGCTCTCTGTTTTACTGCCTACAGGAGAAGTTTGTCCTCTGTAACTACATGGCCATGCAGCCCAGCCTCAACCAGGAGATGAGGGCGATCCTGATCGACTGGTTGGTCGAAGTGCAGGTGAGTTCTCCTGGTGAATTTGTTATAAAAGAAGTCAGTGGTGCTAAGCATAAGTAATCCATTTGTAAATGTAAAGAAATGACACTGCTAATTAAAACTCTGGGGGTTTGGCTTCAGTAGTTTGAATCAGAGTTACAGCTGAGCGTGTGTGCTGCTGTTCCTTTGAGACTTTCTTCCTGAAGTATGTGTCATACAGAGCTCAGACCTGAACTCTGAATTTGTGCCAGTGTGTCTGACTGACGCTGTTTGTGTCTCTTTAGGAGAACTTTGAGCTGTACCATGAGACACTCTACCTGGCTGTAAAGATGACAGACCACTACCTGTCCTGCACTCCCATCCACAGGGACATGCTGCAGCTTGTCGGCTCCACTGCCATGCTCATAGCCTCTAAATTTGAGGTAAGAGCAGGATCCAGTTAACATTTCAGATAATGCAATGGGGGGTGAAGGGGCAGCTTGTTTGCACATTACATAGTTATAAAATGACAAAAGTAGTTTGGGTTAGTGAAACAATGGTGTGGATTTAAAACATTTGGCATTTTTCAAATGTGAAAGCTCATGGGTGATTATCTCTGACTCAAATGTATGCAATACATACATCGCTAACACTGGCCATGCTTACTGAATTAATCGGAGGACTTGAAAATCCCAAGTAAAGGAGGAAGGATTACACCCTAAATAAACTCTGGTTAATGACTGATTCTGAATGATCCTGCAGGAGCGCAGCCCACCATGTGTCGAGGACTTCTTGTATATCTGTGATGATGCGTACAAGAGGGAGGAGCTAATCTCCATGGAGGCCAGCATCCTGCAGACACTGTCCTTCGACATTAACATCCCCATACCTTATCGGTTTCTCAGACGCTACGCCAAGGTGTGTGTTTGTATATGTTCAGAGATTTCCTTGCATGAGAGTCTTTTGCTAGGACTTTGACTCTAGCATCTCGGTGTGTGCGCTTCCCATAAGTATTTGCTTTGCTCTTTCTGCAGTGTGCAAGTGCAGGCATGGACACGCTGACCCTGGCTCGGTATTTCTGCGAGATGAGCCTGATGGAGATGGAGCTGGTGACAGAGAGAGGGTCTCTGTTGGCCTCAGCCTGCCTGCTGATGGCGCTGGTCACCAAAGACCTTGGAGGATGGGTAGGTTCACTTCACAGTAAACTCAAATACCAGCCCTCAGTTCGTCTGTTTCTCCTTCAACATGATCGAAGAAGGGTTTTTGTTTAACAACGTGTTGGCCTTAACCTCTAAACAGTGGTTCAGACACCACCACAATAATGTTTCTGTAAAGTCATAAGTAATTTAAGTTATTTTACTGTGGTAGGAACAAAACCTGAGGCACTTCCACACCATCGCTGGTTCTTTTTGACTGCAAGGCTGCCAACAGTTGTTTGTTTTGGGCACAGCCAGTGGTTCCAATTCAGTCACTACTGCTGGTCGTGGTGGACAGTGTGAATCCAACACCGTGTAAATTTGAGTTAGGATTGCAGCAGTAGTACTAGGGATGCTGGGTAACTTTATTTTTGTTCCTGGGTTGACTCCGAAAAAGCAGACGAAGTAATGAATGACCAGTAGTGAATGTGTTTTCTATCTTTATAACATTTTTGCATGAACAACTGTGGAGACTTCACTGTTTCTCTTGTCCTTTAGTCTCCCATCCTGCAGTTCCACTCCGGCTACCAGATGTCTGATTTGGCGCCTGTGGCCAGAAAGCTCTACTTTATGCTTTTAGCACCTCCTGATGGGAAACTGAAGGCCATCAAGAGCAAATACTCACACAAGTAGGTCTAAAGCCATCATTTACAATGATGTTCTTGTTATATATTACTATACAAGCGTATTAATATTTTATAGTGTTCTAAACAGTTGATTCTTTCTGTTTCAGGGTGTTTTTTGAAGTTGCATCCTTGCCACTGGTCGACATGGGCATTCTGGAAAAGGCTTTATCTCAGTGAGAAGTTGCTCTCCTGGGGAGAAAAAAAAAATTACCAGTTTGAATTGAGTGAAAATATTTGATTTTTTTTTACTCAGACCAAACCTGTATATAATTTGTTAATATGTTTAATATTTACACACTGTAATCTAGTCTTTTATATAATGTTTTAAATAAATGTTATGTTTCTGTTGGAAAATAGTTTAATGTGGGCGGTTTGCCAGCGCATTGTGTTTGTAATTAATTTTCTTCAGTGTTAAATTAGATCATTAGTAATGCATGAGCCCCCTGTGTGCACGAATGTTGTGCAGACTTTAAAAATGCTAAAATAATGATATAATGGAAAAGTTGGCACATGCTTACTTTTCCTGGTGAATTCCCACTGGCTCACACATGTTCATGTTGCTGAAGTTAGCAGGTATACCTGTTGTCATACATTTTGCTGTTTTTATCATGTTAATATTGTTATAAAAATGACCACATAATGCTGTGCTATTTTTAAAAAAGGGTGCCTTGCTCTTAAAATAAAGACAGATTTTAATGTGTTTTCTAAAGGGACTTTTTTGTTTGTTTGGGAGTGGTAGAAATTTTGTGCTAAATGTTTTAACAAACTGGAGGTTGGTTTTGGTAAAGGCATTATTTTAAACCTTGTTTGGCCACTAGAGGTCAGTAGTGCTCAATGTTTCTCCATGTGCCACTGACATTTAGGATGTACCTCCAGGCTCAGATACTTTTCTACAGGGGCTTCTTGGGACTTTCCAAAACTCAAATTGAAAAGTTTGACACTTGATCATGCAGTTATTCTGTTGATACTCTCACTGGACAAAAGAATTATCGTTCAGTCCAGGCCTTGTAGGAATACTAGTTGCAGCTGCTGATAGTGCAACCCGGTATAAACCTGTGCATTTGAGTTTGGGGATTTGAAACCATAGTTTTTAATGGAACAATCACCCACTTGAGGTATAGTGTAATATAATGCAGTGAGTAGCCCCCAGTATTAAAAATTCTGTTAAAATTCATAGTGAAGTTGAGCATCTGTGTTTCAGCAGCACATTGGTGTGCACTCTGTTGTGCTATAGGTCAAGATTAAATGCTGAAGATGGATTTAGTTTCGCCTCAGGGTCAGTCACTCCTGACTTGGACAATAGTTCATATAACACTAGCTGTATAATTCTTGTTGTGAATTTTCTGCCAAGTCATAAGTTCCTTTTCATATTTTATGTGGAGCATAACTTGGAGTTGCCTTGTATTTAATGTGTATGCTTTACAAATGAGTTTCTCTATGCTGTGATTAAACATTTGTCTGTTCGTACATCCATCTACTTGTAGCTGAAAGGTTAGGGTTGATACGATACATCTCAGAGAAGCAGTTCCATTAGTTGCCAAAAAAAAAAAGCTAAATGATTGCTGAAGGCTGTCTTTTGAGTCAAACTGGGCTGCATGTGAGCTTCCATGCAATCAGCAGTAAAGTGGCCTCACTCTGGCTGTTGAAGACTTCTTTTGTCCTTGTCACTTTAGAGGAGCACAGAATGAGCAGGAGTGAGACGACAAGGTGCATCCAATTATCCAACAACAGACGTTCCTTTATTGCTGAAAGCAAAATCTTAGACATCTTGGGAACAAATCAAAGGGAAAGAAAACAACCTGAAGACACTTATTTTAAACAGCTTTCATCGTCTCATACCATTCTTTTTCATTTCTTCATCTTCACGTTACCAGTAATATTCAGGCACTAGCTTGTCCAGAAACTTTGGTCACAAAAAGTACGACCAGTAGTCAAGCTGAGACTTTCCTTCAAAATCCTCTGATGATGATCACGGGTGCAGCATTTGGTTTCTAGAGATTTGTCCCGATCAATACGATGAGCAGATGACAGCTCTGATTCCACAAATCGTCCCTTTGTTGCCTCAGTCTACAGAGACCCATTGGGCTAAGTGACAGCCTGCAAGAGGGGGTGAATGTGTGGAAATTGATTTTGTGTCCTCAGATGGAACTGGGCCAGTTTGAGTTTGAGCTCAGAAGTTTGACCTCTGACGATGGCACGCCATACCTTTGGAAACTCGATGACCACATATCCAGAGAGTAGACATGCCAAGTACCATGTTACATTTATTTCCATTATAGTGATTTCATAGATTTTCCCAAATGGCCTCCAGCAGTAAATTTGGAACTGAAGAGATTCGCTCATTCATTCATCTGTGGATTTTACATCTTAACTGGCCACAGTGGAGCAACTTTTCCAGTTGAATCAATAGCATCCTGATGAAGCATTGCATCATGGTCACTCGAAGCTGCTGGCTGTTCAGAAATTGATAGATCCTCCTCTGGATGATGGATTTCTCACTTTATGACTACTGAACTGCAGAAGCAAAATACTGTCTTGTAATTTCCTCTCACCTCTTGTCAGTTTAAATAAATGTTTTTTTTTTTGCAAAAGCAGCAGTTCTGCTGAAAATACTAGTATGTACAAATTAAAATACAAAACAACGTATGGGCCTGGCTGGCTGTTTTCAATGGATTTGAATTCAATTCAGTTCAATTTAGTTTTATTTGTATAGCACCAAATTACAGCAAAAGTCATCTCAGGTCTACACTCTGTTATTACTGCTGTTGAGGAAAACCCCACAAATCCCTGTTGAGCAGCACTTGGTGACAGTGGGGAGGAAAAATCTCCCTTTGATGGAAGAAACCTGTGACAAACCCCGGCTCTTAGTAGGTGACCTTCTGCCTCGACCAGTTGGGGTGAGTGAATAGGGGCGAGAGAAAAGAACAGAAAAGCAACAAGACACAACAAACAATCAAACACTGGGCAGGTTGATGTGGCTGGTGACTACCTGTAGAAAGGTACAGGGAGAGAGAAAGGACACAGTCAGTGACATGTAATGGTGGCATATAAATGCATGGAGAGGAGCTCAGAGCATCATGGGGCCCCCCAGCAGCCTAGGCCTATAGCAGCATAACTAAGGGAAGGCTCAGGGTCACCTGATCCAGCCCTAACTATAAGTTTTATCAAAAAGGAACATCTTAAGTCTAATCTTAAAGGTAGAGAAGGTGTCCGCCTCCCGAACTGAGACTGGGAGTTGGTTCCATAGGAGAGGAGCTTGATAGCTAAAGGCTCTGCCTCCCATTCTACTTCTTAAATTCTATTCTGAATTTTACAGGGAGCCAGTGGAGAGAAGCTAATATGGGAGAGATATGATCTCTCTTGCTAGTTCCTGTCAGTACTCTGGCTGCAGCATTTTGGATTAACTGGAGGCTTTTTAAGGAATTATTATTATTTAAAGGGTATTATTTGAATTTTTAATCTCAGTAGTGTATCATTAAAGAGGACCTTGATGGCACTGGTTTAGTAAACATGGTTATGTCTTCTTATTTACCTACTACTACTAGAAACAAAAACAGAAAGAGATTGGTTATAAAAAAGGATTATTACAGCTGGCAAGAGGAAAGGTAGTTTTCCTGGCTCTGAGAATGTCTCTACCCCAGTCATAAACTTTCAGTTGTTAAAACACACACACACACAGATCCAATATATGGATCCTTGCCAGTTCGGTTTAGTGGTCATCATCTTGCACTCCACTGCTGCACCTGAAGACTTCTGAGCCTATTCTTCATCTGTTACCCACTTGATCAATTAAAGTGTTTCAGTGCATTGTGTGTGTGTGCGTGTGTGTGTGTGTGTGTGTGTGTGTGTGTGTGTGTGTGTGTGTCTGCATTCTGTACCCCTAGTTCACTCTGAGTCACAGATCCCAATAACTAACTGATCTGTAGTGTGCTGGTGGAGATGGGGTCCATTTGGCTAGAGCTGCCAAACTGAGTATGAGTTATTGATCAGTGGAGAGCTGGGAAATGGGCTTTCACACTGTTGGTGTTACACAATCAGAAGGAGCTGGCTGAGAGATGGTGGCTTTACAGTCTTTCGTTCTCACTTTTGAGTTGCAGCTGCTGTGCAAGACTGAGTGGGCTGGAGAATAAAGGCTTGGTTTTAGGGAAATTTTTTGTTTGTCCATGTTATCCACAGTCCCACAAAGCCACGAATGCCTCTCTTAAGTTTCAGTTTGAAGCTTAACACAGCTATTTGGTGCCATAGATATTCATGAATTCGGTAAGGGTAAGCAGTCACTGCCATTCAGACTGCAAACTGCATGCAGAGTCATGAGGCTTTCTGGCTCTGGATAAATTCCCCTTCAAGCTCACTGCATCACAGCATGGTCCCAGAACCACAAGCCACTTGTCCAATTTGTTCAAAGATTCAAATAGTTCTGGTGTTGTGCCCACTGACGGCCATTTGTGGCGGAAGAAACGATCAACCGGTCAGAAAAAACTGCCACAAAGATAGGGACAAGCATGGATGAGAACAGCTGCAGCTGTTCAAGTTGTGAGTTGATTTACACTGATTAAAAAGGCCTACATTGGTTTTAAGTTAAATGATCCTAGCAAGCTAGATATATTACCTCTTCATCTTTAAAGATCTGTAGCTCTAAGTACATAAATACTTATAAATAAATACTTGGAGGGATTTTGGCAGCAAATTGATGAAGCTGCTATGGTGGGGTTTCTCTCAAACTGAAGTTTAACTGCTGCCAGCTGTAGAATATTTATCATTAAAATTGATATTGGGCAAGCTTGAAATAAGGTCTAGGGGTTATATATGCATACAGCTAACTATTGTTGCATGATAGCCTACTTGTTCTGTTCTGAGCTAATGCGCAATTCAGTATCAATGCACAATCAGTATTTTCATTCAGCACCCGGTGTCTGCAGCTTGTCTCCTTATCTCTCTTGTTCTGTCTCCACCTCTCTTTCTATTTTGGGTTCAGTCCTGTGCTGAGCCACAGGTTTGCAAAGCAGAAGCTAGACACTAGCATTTGTCTCTCTTTGTGTACGTTTCAGTGTGTATAAGTGTGTTTCCTCTTGCCTACCGAAACATGATGTTTTATGGACCGTCTGAAGCTTGTTTGCTTGCGTTGTGTGCGTCTGGCTAATTGTCTTGGTCTCACCATGTTGCGGTTAGCAGTCCCTCAGCTGGACTGGAGAGGAAAAGGCAACCTCCCTCTTTCTGGGAAAAGGATTGAGAGAGTAAAGACAGATCAGGAGGTGAAAAAACAATTGAGCTTTTTAGATTTGGCTGTTGCTACTCCCAGTGACTGTATTTGTGTGTGTGTGTGCGCCAAGCATTTGAGAAACAAAACAAACAGCAAGCTATGGATGCAGTGGACAGGGCTGCAGAGCCAATGAGTACATCATCAGGGATGCGCATTATTTATGTAAAAAAAGTCTAACAATATGTTAAATGGTCACTTTAATGCTGATTAGCTGGATAAACAAAGAGCCTAACGAGGAAAACAACCAGAACAAAGATAAGGATCTTTAGCTATTAATAATGAAAACGCCAAAACAAAACTGAGGTACACAGAGTTCAAAACCAGCATTTTTTTGATGTTTTTATGAAAACTGTACACTTTTAATAGCAATAATTCTGAAGACAGACAGCAGCTTAAACTTGAGATTGATTCTTTACATCTTATGTATTATATTCCATAGACAAAACATTATATTGTCATCTCAAACCACTGTTATTTTAATCTTTGGGTAAATTGTGAAGTCAATAAAATGACGCTGATGTTCCTGTTTATTAGTCTAAAATTGCTTTCATTGATTTACAAACAAAAAGCTTGTTCACACTTTGTGCAGGCCTGTGATACACCAAAAACAAACTGATGTAAAACACAAAGCTGACTTTAATGCTGAAAGATGCTGATTAGAAAAGGTAAAACTAGAAGAACAGAACATGAAACTAAAACAGACAACTGCTTCCACTTATTGTCTCCTCTGAGTGTTTGTACGTGCGTTGGCACTCAAATTCCTTTCAGTGCTTACACCTTGACAGTGGTGTAATGTAACTAAGTACATTTTTGAGGTCTTTGTACTACAGAACTCAGTTGTGAACAGTAGCTGGACAACTGAGTGGGCCTGGCTCTCTGATGAAGCTGCCTAACAAGCCAGTGGGGCCAGTCACAGCAG
The DNA here is from genome assembly GCF_001952655.1 of Monopterus albus. Taxonomy (NCBI): domain Eukaryota; kingdom Metazoa; phylum Chordata; class Actinopteri; order Synbranchiformes; family Synbranchidae; genus Monopterus; species Monopterus albus. The sequence goes on along the minus strand of NW_018128102.1, from coordinate 483,382 downwards.
CTCACTCTAAGCAGATTCAGTATAGGCCTGTTGTCAAACTGCTAAGTATTTAGTGTTTGCTTTATTCTCTACAGCCTAGAATACGTTAGGTCTGTTTTGATGTACTCAGGGATAGTGAATGGTGTGTCATTGCTGCATTTAAAATGCTATTTTAGCAAAAGAAGGACTGCACCCCAGTCCCCACAGGTGTGGGCGTGGCCTAAGTGTGTTTCGTCTAGAAATCAGTGTCCTCGTGTTAATAGAATTAACTGAAATACAAAATGTTTGTTTGCATGTGTATATTAGCTGACTACCTTCCACCACAGGGTATAATGGTGTCTGTGTTGACGTTTATGTATTTGCATTAGTTGTTATCTTTCTGTAAATTCAATTAGAAAGGTGAGGCGTTGGTGTGAAGACACGGACTGTGAAGGTGACGGACGTGACGCAGAGGAGTTCGCCAAGTGACGCATGTCAAAGCTGCCGGAGAGTAGATTTATTTATGTCCAATGTTATAGCTGATAAAGACTTTACCAACTCGCTACGCCCATGTTAAGACCCACAAAAGGTAAGTACACCTGTGTATGATTATTTTATGTTGTTTCAATAAGATTAAGTGTGCTTGACCAATATAACTAAAGCTTGTGGCATTATATGCTGTCGTCATCTAATGTAAGGCTAATGTTAGGTTAAAACAAACTCGGAATGAGCTTGTTAAAAGGCTTTAGATGAGAAAAGGTACTGAAAACTGGCTTGTATGTTGGACCAGGAAAGCGGAGCCTTCGGTTTATAGTTCTAACACCTGTAGCTAATTAATCTAAACAGTTTTGCAGACCTGGTTCAAGTGTAAAGACTCATTTTAAAGAACACTGAATTTGAATTGAAAGGTTTAAATCCAGGAAGGGAAACTCAGTCCAAGTTTTCATTCGTTCTATATATTTGATATCCTTTTATTCTAAAAAGTATTTTTCTGAACTTACTAATTAAACATTTTAGAATTGTTTTAATGTTTAAATTGATTTTAAACGTAGTTTGCACAGGAGACTTGCCATGGCAAACATTGTTTTGACCGCAGTGAACCAGGGCTTGAAACATGTTGATGGATATTGTGATCAAGTCACAAAAAGGAAATATTGGATCTTACTTTGGGATGTTAGCAGGGTCTTAATGCAAGAAGAAACCAGTAAGCTTTCTAAAATCAAACTGTGTTCTGTATTGATATGTCCCCGCAAATATGCGGCCATAATTTCTGCTCTGTTATTTATTTGTGTCTGAATATAAATATGGCTTCGACCTTTGGGCAAGGTCTTATTTATACATTTAACATTTTGGGCTCCTGAAATTAATTTTTTGTGTGTTTTTGCTCAAAAATAGGGCTATAGTAGTAAAGGTTTGTGTACTGTGTGTAGTAGTGTGCAGCACTGTGTGCTCTATTTGCAATTCATGAAGGATAATTTAGAGGTATTAAAACTGGTAAATAAAAAAAAAAGAAGGAATGTAGTTAATTCTCACTAAGAAATACGTTTTTATTTACTATTTCATTGCCAATTTTAAAGGCACCAGGTTTAAACCTAACAACTCAAACCACATTCCTCTGGCTGCAGATATGCGATATTGTGTGTTCAGGTTGTGTTGCTTTGCACCATCCAGACAACAACAGAACTTCCCAGAGGAGGCTCTTGCCATTTGTTAAGCTGCTGCTGTGTGCATCACTATAATAGTCACAGCTGTTTTAGAGCAGGAAGACCAAGGAGACCAATGATTCAGCATAGCCCTCCTGCACTTTGCGCTGCTGCACCTGAAATAGCGGACGTGCTTGGTGGCGCCCACACAGTTTGTGCAGCCAAAACCTATGGCTTGTGCTAGTGCAGTTCAAACATTGCCCTTCAAGAGATGCTGAA
>NW_018128102.1:477026-481490 GCF_001952655.1 Monopterus albus | reverse complement strand
TGAAAACCTGAAACAACACTTCAGCTGGCATTTCACTCCCTTCCTGTGCTGTCTCTTTGTGCTTAGACTTTAAATGGCGCTTCTGACCTCAACTCCTTTAAGTGCTACTACTTAAAATATTACTGCCATGTGTTACAAGAACACCTTAGTATTTTTAAACTTGTAAGCTGTACTAGCATCTCAGTAGCAATGAAGAAGCTAATGTAAATATTTTCAGCATAGCATTAAAGTTAATCAGCTCCCTTGCTTGATGACTCAGTTTTCTTTAGCTAAAATAGTATCTGTATTATAGTTAAATGTAATTTAATGAAGCTTTACATTACGTTTGGTTACATACAACTGTGTTGAAGGCTGAAATGTACAGAATAGAGTAAAACTGTTTCAAAGTGAAAAAGGAGAGAGAGCTGGTTGCTATTGGCAGCAATGAGTTTTTGGCAAGTGTGGAATGGGTATGCAGGGTTTTCAGCCCTTCATCCGTTTCCACTCGTATCAAGTGGACAATTTATTCCTCTGAAATTACTAGGCCACACTTCAGGAGCAGCCATTTTGAAACCACTTCCCTTCCAGCTGGAACAACAGTGGATATGCTTCAAGAATATTTTATCAGCTACTGAAGGACTTAATCTGGTTGATTTGATAGTGAAGGCTAATGTCAGCTCTTTAGTGATATTTTTTTACCTTTTGAGACTGAAATTACTGCCATTAAGTGTTTTTCCACTTATGAGTTTGGATAGATCTGGTCATTTCAGTACTTTAACAAATACCATTTCCCTTCATCTTTTAGATGTTTCTACCCAACATAACACACCAGGTCCTTCCCTGGAGAGAAGCTATTCTGGTGTTTGCCCAAGCTCTTTTCATTCCACTGAAGTGAAGTAAATTGAACATTAATCAAGTCATTTCTTATCATCAGTCCTCGTTACCAAGCCATAGTACTTCCTCTCATTCTTCACCTCTATTGTAACTACATGTGAAAGGTTATTTCAGCTGTGCACAAGAGCACATTTCTTTGCTGTCATTCCCCAAGTTCTCTTTGTTAGATGCAGCCCGATCTTCAGTCTTCAGCAGTCTCATTCCCTCTGATCACATGTTTTCTGTAGAGCTTGTACTCCAGACTTTGGCACAGAAGTTGCCCTCAGTCTGTGTCATATGTAGAAAAGGACGAGAGATTGTAATTTTAAAAATCATTTACTCATTTTTGTTCAAAACATGCTTTAATGATTTCTGTGATTGGCTGATTTCCATTTTGTACAGAGATGACCAAGTATGTATCTATTTACCTAGGCACTATCCATCTAGCATGTAGTGCCTGGCAGTAATTTACAGTGAATATATTTGACTTGGAGGCACTCTAAAGGTCACTCATTCCATTTTTTCATTTACTCTATGGTTGTTTTTGTCTTGGAGGTTAAGTATATGTGATTGCATACATATTCTTGGCATTGGGACCTAACACCCCCAGTGATGCTGCCTGGCTAGATGAGTGAGGCTATGGGCTTACTTGCCTTTAGTCTGGTGTCTTATCCACCCTCTCAGTAGTGCTTGCTCAGTTCCTTTATTAGTTGACTGAAACATGACTCAGAAATAGACTCCTCCTTGGACAGAGGATGCAATTGAGAGACCTTGGATTTACTCCTAATGCCACCTGTGGTTACTGTAGCTCATACCCACTTCTCATCTGGGAGCTCTTCCCAATAATGTTGTAAAATCAGATTATAGACTGGGACAATGACAGCACTTATACAGGACCTCGGTATTGCCCTGTTGCAACTGCATCTCACAGCATGCTGCAGTATACATTCTTAATTTAAAAGGTCACTTTATCATGTGTCTCTCTTGTAGGAGTACCTTACAGGGCATTAGCACATTTTATTCCACTGAAAGGACACCTTTGAGGGCACTTCATTTCATCTTGTCTCATACAGAGTCACTCTATAGGGCCCTTCATCCTGATTTATACATTTGCCCTACTGGGGGGCTCCTAAGAGAGCATTTTCACTGTATTTTTGAGGTGCTCTTATGCACCAGTCTGCCAGTGCTATCCCTTGTTTGACAGATGACTGTAGTGCCGCTTGGGTTAATTTACAATTTGGAGGTTCAGCAAAGAACAGTATTTCAGAGGGGTCTTCTCTTCTATTACACCTCGACCCTGCAGCCTTTATCGTCTGTCAGAACCAACAATACTTCAGGTGGCTGATCTTTTTCCAGGATGAAAGGAGCAGTGGTGTGTGTGTGTGTGTGTGTGTGTGTGTGGAACAAAAACTGAACCGGAGCATTGCACATACAGGTGTGTATTTTTTCCTCTGCTGTCATTTCATTCTGGGTCAGTGCATGCTGTCCAGCGAATGTGTCCACCTCTCTTTCTGCACCAAAGTACAGCCTGTATTCCAGTGTCCCAGAGAAATAGGACAAGATTGTGAGGATGGGAAAAGGAAAAAGGACATTGAACACATCATCTCACCCAGCAGCAGATATATGACAGAAAACATGATTTCACTGTGAACATGTAAGGCTTTATTTTTCTGAATTTAAAGATCTGGTAGTAAATTCAGCAATTTATACACTTGGAGGCATTTATTTTGGTTTGATTTCAGCTGCTTGTTTTTCTGTTTCTTCCTTCACCACGCTGCACTGTGGTATTAGTGGCTTTTTATCAAGGTGCTAGTGTTATGGGAGTGACTTTTAGTGGGTAAAATCCCCAAAACACATCACTTTTCTATTAGAAATGTTCTCTTGGACACATTTTCTTATCAGGGTAATGTGGTGTCCTTGTCCTGGTGCCCCCAGACTGAAAAAGCACAAGTGTTTTGTAGTCATTTTGCACCCCTTTGTGGTTGTTGTGCATTCCTTTCTAGTTGCTTTGTCTTTCTCTGAGTGTTTATCTCGGCTTATTGGCCTTTTGTGTGTCTTTACAGCCATGTTGCACCTCTTTTTGGTCTTTTTTCACCTCTTTGTAGGTCAGGTTGCTGACAAAGGGTGGGAAATGCTGACGGTGTGCAGTGACTAGGGGATCAGAAAAACTGAGGCTGTAGGTTAAGAAAGAATAACGGCAAGTATCACCGTGAAATCCAGAGAAATTTTTTAAACTATATTACACACATAGTAGTTTTTGAAAAAGACCACTGCATTTCATAAATTGTTAATGATTCATCCAATATTGGCTTGAAAATTGCTTTTGTGTTTCTGTGGTGCTATCATAAACCCCGCTTAGGCTTTTCTGACCTTCATCTGTGTGAAAGGTGTTTTATGTTTTGGATGTATCTTCACTGAACCGGAATGACTGTGGTTGAATGTGTGATGAGCCAAAGTACAAAATAGTACCAGGTAGGACAGTTACCTTTCTGATGAGATGCAACAAAAGGACCATTTTTCTTTTAATACAGAGAACAGTGTTATAAGCACCAGAAGTGTGTTTGTTTGTGGGTGTCAGAATAAAAGAAAGAACAGCCTCTGGGTAGGAAATTGAAGAAAACAGACCCACCAAACACGCTGAAGCATGAACACACACACGGAGAATCTCAGCAGGCACATCTTTGTGGAACAATGCGATGCCCAGGGGTCAGTGTCACTCAAGTCTGAAACCCCCAGTGAATTACAAAGAGGTGAAGTTTCTCTCTAAGGAACCAGATTTAACTCTCATAGTTTTGAATATGCAAACAAATTTCACAAATGTTATGTAAGGCATGTCCAAAGCACATGAAAACTGATGTTTATTTCAGGGTTGGATCCAGTCATTTTACTATTTGGATATTCTTTAACTGGTTACATAATCTGCTTTTAATTTTAGTATCCAAATATTGTAGATGGCAGGAAATGTCAATTCAGCCTGAGTCCAGCGATAAAGAGGAAAGAGAACACAATGGAGGCAGCTTGGTCTGCTGGCTGGTGCTTACATCTCTGAAAACGGAGCAGATCTCCAAATAAGCCAACTCGAATACATGACCAGATATTCTAAATCTAAATGGTTTCTTGTCTGAAATATCAATTAATAAAGTAGCATAAAACCAATCCTAGGACAAAATATTCACAGACTCAAAGTTCCCAGATCAATAAGTCATAAGCACAATGTTGTTAAAACAGTCGATGCCTCGTGACAGATGGACATTGAGCTGCAACCTAATTTTCATCAAAACAAGCCACTGGTGAACTAGCCAGTGTGCAGCCGGCTGTGAGACGGTTACACAGGGACCATCTACAAAACGCAACGCCAAAAGGAGGTACTACAACATTCAGCAGCTTTGCTCTCAGACCCGTTTCCAAACTAAGTATTGTGGTATAACCAACAGAACAAGTAATGTATGAAGGTGGTTTTGGTAACGCTAAGAGTGAATATCTCTTATCAGTGTGTCATGTTGTAGGAAGTCCTTGTGCCTTTTCTGTGAGTTGGCTGACAACAATATCTGCGACTGTCTTAATGTACTTTGTACAGTGGGTACGGAAAGTATTCAGACCCCCTTAAATTTT
>NW_018128102.1:475883-476190 GCF_001952655.1 Monopterus albus | reverse complement strand
CTGAATACTTATGACCATGTGATATTTCAGTTTTTCTTTAATAAATCTGCAATAATGTCAAATTCTGTGTTTTTCTGTCAATATGGGGTGCTGTGTGTACATTGAGGAAAAAAATGAACTTAAATGATTTTAGCATATGGCTGCAAATAACAAAATGTGAAAAATTTAAGGGGGTCTGAATACTTTCCGTACCCACTGTATATTAAGATTGAATAATAGTGTGTTGCTTGTGACTTCTCTGTTCCCCATTTAACACAGCAGTGGATTTCTGTGCTTCCTTTCAGGGTGGGTGAAATTATTCAAGAGT
>NW_018128102.1:474589-475781 GCF_001952655.1 Monopterus albus | reverse complement strand
CTCTGTGTAAATAACATGACTGATAACACAATCAATTATTTTCACTTGCACAAATGTTTAAAGACCTTGTTTGGAAGTGATAATGGACACAGCAGTAAAACAGACATGTTGCAAGTGATATTTGGTGACTGTCCTATTTGCATTTATGCTGATCAGTGTATCAATATAAACATCTTTTTTGCTGCAGCTTTTCATGTGCAGCCATCTGGATGATTTTTGTTAACTTGTATGTGTCCCCTGTACGTAACTCACTATGACAAGGAAGAGATGTTAGCATGGATAGTTTAGGGAACAAATGAGGGATTATGAGGTACTGTCTTTGTAATTGAGATTTTTTTATTTTTAGTACTTAAGCCTCCACTTTGGGGCATAAATGCTGAAAGAGGATGACACTGATGAGAGAGAGACATGAAGTTTGATTGACAGGTTTGATAACTAAATTTGTTGGGAAGTTCAAGCTTTAGTGGAAAAGAACAGGATGATTTTAGCAGTCTGGTTTATAGGAGGATGAGAAGAAGATTGCAGGGTAAAGGTGAGGGTTGAATGAAGGAATAGACAATCTCTAATCCAGTATTTAATTTCCCACTTAAACCGATATTTATATAAATACATCCCCACAGATATCAGCTGTTTACCTCTGAAATGAAGCGGAACTGTCTGTGTGGGTGATGTGATCAGCTTGTTATGAGTGGAAAATTAAAGAATTTAAGAATGTTAGTGGTGAAAAGTTGTGCTACTGTTGAAACTCACACATGAGGAAAATTACACATAGATGAGTCTAACCATGATCAATTACAAATGAAGCGAATGGCATTGATTATCTTGTAACAATGGGTCATGTCAAGATCTGGGATATGTTGGTTAAGCGAGCACCCGCTTGTGTGGTGCTCTTGGTCAGCAGTGGTCCGAGCAGGGGCAAACCACAATCCAGCGACAGGGTGTTGGTGTTTGTGCTGAAACATTCATTTGGACCTGTGGCTGCTCCAACTTGCAGCTTTTAAAGGATCTGTTGCTAAAGCCTTGCTGCTTGATACCACAAGGCACTGAACATGAGTAACCCTGTCTCTTAAAATTCTGAGATTGTTTTCCTCATAGATGGAACAGTGGTTACTCTACACAGAATGTTTTTAATGATGCTTATGGAAGGAATGAATAACAACGCATCCTGCTGCCAGTGGGGCAGTGGAGCCGT
>NW_018128102.1:453572-474506 GCF_001952655.1 Monopterus albus | reverse complement strand
CAGTGAGGATAATCAAATTTCTAGCTGAGTGACGCACATAGTGTCAAATTGTTTTAACCACACAGTGGTGAGAAGGGGATGAATTTGATGGAAGAGAAGGGAAGAGAGAAATGGGACATGTAGAAAAAAGGAAGAGCAGAAATAAAATAAGAGGAGGAAATGAGTTGAGGACGGGGAAATGGATAGGAAGATGAAATGAAAAGGTGCCTACGAAAATGGGGCAGTCAGACTAATGTGAAATAAGGGAGGAAGGTAAAAGGACAGAAGTGGAAAAAGGGGGGAAATTAATAAGGTAGGGAACAACAGAAGCAAGAAACTGAAGAGGAAAGGTAGACTAGAATATAGTATAAGATGGGCTAACTTGGCAGAGTTTCGTTTGTCTCTAGAAGTTTACTTGGATCGCATCCTTCTTGTACTAAAGCAGAAAGTCATCCTTGGAATTTTAGTTCTCTGTTTGACAAAGAAATGACAGGTTTCCTCGTGGCTACTTGCTTCAACAACACAGGCAAAATGCTGATGAAGTGCATTTACTAACATTTGTCAGACTCTTCAGAAAACAAGGTTATGGACTGTGCTATAGATCCCTTTAATCAATAAATCAGAAAGACATTAAGGCAGACAGTATTCAGCACAGTCTGCTCAGATGGAAGTGAAGGGCAACCAGGATGGAAAAGGGCAACACCAAATACCCAGTGCATACAAATCCATCCATCCATGGCTGATTAATGAACACATCAGGTAAGAGCAGCACAGAGAGCTGCCTTGGAACATAACCTTGCTTGACACTGCGTTAAGATAACATTAATAGAGAGTGTGGTTAAATACCTTTTTACAGTAACGGAAGTCTACATGCTTTAAGGAAGCTGCAGGTTTTTGCATGCTAACAAAATAATCATTGTTTAACATACAGCGTTGGCTCAGGAGGTAGAGCAGGTCGGTTCCTAACCAGAGTATTAGCAGTTCGATTCCCAGCTTGTCCAGTCAACATGTCGAAGTGTCCTTGAGCAAGAGCCTGTACCCCCAGTTGCTCCCGGTGATGTCACCGGTGTGTGAGTGTTTGGGAGTGTGAATGGGTGAATAACCAAATAGTGTGAAAGCGCTTTGAGTGTGCTGTAAAGCATAGAAAGGCGCTATACAAATATAAGACCATTTAGAATTCAGATTTAATTTTATAACAGATGCTCCAGCAAATACTCACCAAGTTTATATTGACATCAGTGTGTCTGTTGCTCATTTCCCTGTAAATATGACTTTAGTGTATCCATGTGTCTGATAGTGGAGAGTTTGTACTGTTTTTTTCTATTGTTATTTTTACATCCACATTTATTATTATTATTTATATCTTACATTCCATCCGTCCCTGGTAGGCTAGTGGTTAAATCAGGGTTCGAATCAGGGTTGCGTCAGGAAGGTCATCCGGCGTAAAACACATGCCAAATGTCAACATGCGAGTCGTCAGTGTGACTATTCGCTGTGGCGACCCCTAAAACGGGAAAAGCCGAAAGTGACTTTCTATTATTTATATCTTAATAACATTTCTGCCATTTTAATTGTAGTTTTACTGACAAAATACTGACGTAACTAGAGTTGACAGAACGCCTGTGCTCATGGCAGACAGTAATCAGATATATGGATCAGACTTGGTGCATTTACTGTACATGCTCTAAAGTAATTTCGCAGAAATCAGGCTAGTGGGTAATCAGGGAATGTGTTTACATGCACTGTAGTGACTTGATTAATGTAAATCCTGCATGCAGATTCTCCTGGTTTGTAACATAAACTGAGTCTTTGGCCCAGGATGTAAAGGTGGTAAAACCGCTGAAGTCAAGGCCACCAAGACAGTTAACAACCAGAGTGTCTTGAATTTCACGTAACTTTAAGTCAAGTCAAGGCACTGCGATCCCTTTACTACACTGCAGAGACTTTCTTGTTGATGAAGAGTTCAGTGAAGAGAAATAAAGGTACAGCAACAGAGTAAAATTATGAGGAGTCTGGGACAGAGTGTGGGAATACATATTAGTAGTGTTTGTTGAAAGGTTTTGTCCTGCATTCATAAAAGCTTTACCTTGCTGACTGCACTATGAAGATAATGATTTATGTAATCTTAGTGAGTAAAATGTGTGTGTGTGTGTGTGTGTGTGTGTTGGGTGTTAGTCAAAGGTGCTAACCCAGACAATAGCCAGTTCAGAATTGTAGCTGAGGCTGCAAAGAAAGATTAAAGCAATTTACTTTGGATCTCTCTCTTTCTCTCTCTCTCACACGGACACTTCAGAATCATCAGATGCTGACTTGAGTGATTTTGTTTAGTTTAGTTGTGGGCTTTGAGCAAGAGACCAATGAGGCAGAAAGGAGGAGAGCAGTAAAATGAAAGAAAAGGAATGAAGATGGAGGTTGAAGAAAGTTTAGGTGGGAGAGTAAAACAAAAGAAGTTGTTTGAATCTAGCATACATACTTGCTTGCACATGTACTGAGCACAAAGGCAAACACACACACACACACACACACAGCAGGCTATAACAGTGACTCAGTGGTTAGATTCTTCTCCAGAGAGACATTTTCTTTTGGCTGTAAAAGAGTAGGAAATTCAGAGAAACCTAGAAACAAAGCTTCTTTCTTTGTTTGTTCAGTGTTCATAGGCTGTTTCCTGAGGAAGAGTTAAGTGAAAAAGAAAGTCTGAATGACTCTACAAATGCTCCTGTGGCTGTTACAGCTGCTGCTGCAGATACTACTAGGCCTACTGCTAACAAAAGCAGTGCTTCTACAAGTGCATTGTCTGCCTGCTGTTGCTGCTGGAATTGAACTGTTGCTGCTACTGGATCTTCTATGACTAGTAGTATTACTGCTGTAGCTACTGCTGCCACAGTACCTCTACTACTACCCCTACTCCTGCTGTCACTAGGCTACTAATAGCATTTTGTCCAGTTTAGTTTTTATTGTTGTCAGGCTAAACATCCATGTACTTGTACTGCTCTTGCTACTACTGGAACAACTACTGATTGGTACCAACATGGGTTTGAGGATAAAAAGCACAGAATGATGATTATGCATTTTCATATTTGGGTATATAACAGTGATGAGGGGGAGAAGTTCAAGAGAAGCTTCCTAACATTGACTGCACTCGAGCTTCACCATGAGTCCACCGTGCATACAAAGTGAGTCAATACTGAGTACCTGTTTGAAAAAGTGAGATGTCTTTGGTATTGTAACAGCATTAACTGCTAATTTAGCCCTGGTTTGGATAAACATTTGTAAATCTTTTGTTTTGGTCTAATGTGCAGTGATTTAGACCATTATTCACTCATATTTTAACCCTGTTTGGCCCAGCATTTTGAAGAAATCCTTTAACAAGCTTTAACGTGGTGAAAGAGATATTGCAGGTGCATACTCTTTGTCCCATTTTCTGTTTCATCTTTTTCTTTGATTAGTTAAAAGAAGGCACAAAATAAGTGCTTAAAACACACACAGCCAACATGAGACATCAAGTAAGAAAGTGTTAAAGGGCACTGAACAAAAAAAAAGACAATAGTAAGTAAGTAAACTTTTTAGTAATTTAAAAGTGTCCCATCTAATGAATACTGTATAATAATCACGTAGAATGAGGGGAAATCATTTATTTTCAAGAAGGTGTTTCTTACCGCAACGTCAGATTAATGGGGTCATTTTTTTTTGTCATGTTTGAGATCTCTGTGAGCTACAGTTTCAAAAAAGTCCAGAAATGCACACTTTACACTGCTGAGAATAAATATAATAATAATACGCCATCAAAACCACAAATTAACATTGAGATGCTTGCCGTTGCTTCAGGCTGCTTTCTAGTTTTCTGATTATCCACCCAGAACATATTAAAATGCATCTTTGTTACAAATTACCTACAAGTCTCCTGTTGGGGATAGAATGTTGCATCCGTGTGTGAATATTTGAAAATTAAAGTTTAAAAAGTGAAAGGAGATGAAAAATAAGGTACATTTGGTGCAGTTAGGTTTAATTCCAGAGGGATTTTGTGAACCTTGAAGGGCATTTGAGGACAATCCACAAAGCCACATGCACACTGAGGGCTCTGACACACTTGGACACTTGCAGTGCATGCCAGCGAGAGGAGTTGTACTTCCCTGCCAGGTTAACAAGCGTGCACATGTGACCATGTGTCATCCTTCATGAGGAGCTGGCAAATGACAGAAGACCAAAGCGTCGTTCCTGGTGTGGCAGGTTTAATCAACCAGCTTGTGAGGGAGTTTTATGCTTGTACAAAAGACATTTTGGCCTTAATCAAGGGTTTTTGCTGAATTATATACAATTACATGTATGTTTATTTAAAATTTAAAGTTGCACTAATTATTATATAAAATATATCCAGTTAATTCATGCACAGTAAAAGCAGTTGCCAGTGTTGCCAGAACAGGTGACTTTCTGCCCAGATGGGCCATTTTTCATCTCCTCCTGTAGAAAAAGCATTTTGCGTGAGTACAGATAGTAAGTAAACCATAACCCTGCATTTTGTGGTCAAACACAACACTGCCATTCCTTGATTCAACTTAACTTGATTAGGTACTTTAAGTTTTGGATACCCTGTCCAATTAAGACAGGACAACTGTATCACAGCGAAGGATATAGTGATGTTGGTGGGCTTGCTGCGTGAAGACATTGACATTCCGGCTATGTTGTACCACTGCTAGCTTAAGCCTCTGCAATGTCAAAGTGGAGAAAATAGAAGAAAAGCTATTGGAAGGAGGGGGAAGGTGAGCCTGAAATAAAACCTTGGGTCATACCAAACAGACAGTGTTATTGATGAGCTGCTGAACATAGGGGAACATTTAACTGTTAAAGAGCTAAATATTAATGAATTATTAAGTTGTTTTTTTGTGTTATGGAGTCTGGTGACGGCGATGTGAAGCGGGATGTGGAATGGCTTTTGGCAGACCTTAAAAACATGCTTTCACTGATTTTAAAAAAATCTGTGTAAGTAGATTAAAACTCAAACTATGGAATTACATGTATTTGATAAGCATCAACAGTGCAAAACTCTTAGTAATCCATACTATGTCATATAGCATAGTTATCCATAAAATGAAAATCAGCCTTTTGCTGACACATGTACAGCACATAGATGATATTTAATGTTTTCTCTCCCTGATGAATTAGTAAAGCATATGTGCAGTAAGAATTTAATGTTTGTGTTTCTGCACACTGCCAGTCTCTTATGTTATGTCCTACTGCAACACAGTAAACAAAAAAAGCCTAAAGTTTATAAAAGTAAACTTGTAACAGTGAGTCATCATCACCCCTCTGTGCAATGAGCAGCTGTCGGCACCCAATTAGGGACCCTGCACAGAAGGGATGGCCAATATGGCCATATGTAAACTGGCCTGCCAGGTCCAGCTTCCTGGGGATGCATTGTAACATCCCACAGTTCTGGTGCTGCTGAAAGCCAGGCCGCAATCTGACAGAGTAGGAGAAGCAACAGTTAGAGAAGGGAGTACATTCAGGGCAAAAGCTTCTCAGACTTTAATTATACAATAGGTCTGTCAGTGGCTCTAAAATGACCAATTTTATGGTTTACCACCTTGAATGGTTAAGCTTCTGGAAACAAGCAAGCAAGCTTCGGGCCCCCACCTGTTTTGATGTGGTGGAGTGAATGTCACTTTGTGGTTTGACTGCTGTTAATGCTAATGTTGTTGTTCTCACTGTGGATTGTCAGAAAATTTTATACACGTATTCATGAAATCCAGTGTCTTTGGAGATCTGCTAACTTTTCCTCTAGCAGCAGCATGAGGTTGACACTTGTGGTTTCGAGTGAAATAACTACTACTATTGGATTGATGGCCATAAAATTTTAGTAAAGCGCCATATTCAGCCCAGGATAAACTGACTTTAGTGATCCTCTCGTTTTAGCATTGTAAAGTAAATCCTCCAAAGAAAAAAAAAATCCTACCACCAAGCCAGAATATTTAGCTTTCTGTTAGTAACAGTAAGAATCACCTCAAGCCAAGCTGTGTAATTATTTACTGTAATTCCACCATAGTTAGTCATTTCCCTAAAACCTTTTGGCAAAGCATCCACCACACTCCTGTCATCATGGCCGAGCATGCAGCCAAGTTTTTAGCACATATATTTCATAGTTCATGAATAGTCTGTACCTTCTGCAGACATTGGCCTCTGGTGCTGATGAATCACATCCAGTGCCAGTTTTAGTATTTCTGTCCCTCTACATTCTACACTCAAAACAGCATAATCCTAAGACTCATTTTTCAAATGCAAATGCTCTCTGTGCTGTTTTGTAAATGAGGGAATCGGAAATCATTTCTGCAGCGACAACTTCACTTGAGGTAATACAAAACTTTAGTTGGTACAAGGCTGATGAGATGGTGCAAACATATCAGATGTAGCAGGTTTAGCTTGTCATGAAAATAACATTTACAAAGAGCACAGGCGTGAGACAACATTAGTTACTGTGGTGATTGTTACCAGTGTCCAGAGTGATGTTCAACTGTCTCACAAAGCTGAAAATGAAGGGTCTGTGGGCTAATTGCTGGATTAATTGAACTTTAAACTTGACCTTATTAACTTCACGGTGACGCTGTCAGGTTGTCCAACCTTCATTAAATTCTCCCAAAATCATCTGCCAAGCACAGGGCATGTCAAAGGAAACTAGGGGAGGGCGAGATCAGAGCTGTCTACAGCCTGGCATCATTGTGGAAGGCGCACAGTGACACCACCCACTCCTTTATCACTCACATCACACTGCTAGACCAATTAGGACAGACTAGCGTTTTAGTTGGACAAAACCCACTAATTATGGAGACTGAAATATAGATTACGTCCCACCATAGTCCAACAATGACATCCTGGCTGACAGCTGTCTGGGTGTGACCATAAATGATATATATTTTGGCACTATCAAGAAAAAAAAACCTTGAGTTCATGATTCCACTAGTACTGGTCCTCACTCTGGGACTAAATAACTGAGACCAGAACTGCAGTAAACCAAGTGAGGGCTTAGTATAGGTTCAGTGACTCTGGCTTACCCACTACCCAATAGGGAATATAGGGTGGTCTGTGTTGAGCCAAGAGAACAAAGTGAATCAGCCAGATGTCAGCTAACTGCGGACTGAGCAGATACTGTAAAAGGAGAGGTTCAAAAATAGTCGCCATATATAAACCTCAATATAGATAATGTGTGAAGCAAATACAGAAACTTGCCCACACTGCATATTATAAACAAACACCAGACACATCCAATCGCTACAGAGTTTAAAACATGTTTGATTCCCTCTGAGGTTCCTCATGGGAGACCTATTCACAACCTATACTGATCAACAGTCACAGCAGGCTGCCAGTTACTGTGTTGTCGCACCAGCTACAACATTCAGTGTTTAATTAGTATTAGTGGTTCATCACAAAGTCGCAGTTTTCGTAATGAATCTTAACAGGGATCCTACAATTCCTGAAATCTGTCCCACTTTTGCCTTCTCATTGATGTCTCGCAGCATGGCAGACAGTGATAATTGGGTAATATTTGCATTTCTAGTGCTTGTTATAGTTTACATGTTGCTGTAAATGTGATGGCTAGCTAGCAGCAAGCTATTGTGACTTGGAATCTGTCATGAATATGATGTTATGATTATGAAAACATCACATTTTCATTACGATTTGCCACACAAACTACTTGGTTAGTTTTTGTCACAAAAGCTACTTTGTTGTTAACAAACCATGTTATGTTTAGGATATATAAACATATACCTCAATCTCCTTCTAATGTGGACTTTGCTCTTCTATATAATACATCCTGTTACTTATTCCTGTCCTCCTGGCATAATTAATACAGTCGTTAGGTGTCGACAAACTACAACACTTAACAGTTCGTTGAAATAAGCTGCTGGCACAAATCGAGTATACCGTCATATTTTACAGGAGGGCAGTCTCTTACTAAAACCTTTGCAGTCTTTGTCTTGTACAGTAAAACCCTCAAACTAAGTGTTTGGTCTGATGGTACAAATTCAACAATTACACATTCTTTAAAATAAAGTTTTAAAGAGCTTTTCTCTGCCCTAAACAGTGATAAGATGACCATGCTGCCCTGTGATTCTTGGTCTCCATTTGCAGTACAGAGTCATTGTAATGGAGAATGCACAACTGCAGCATTTATCTCAGGTTATACATTTGTCTGGTTAGTAGGCAGTATTGACAAACCTCTGTACTCGTTCAAACAGCAGCCCTACTGATAACCTCCAGGCTAACACTGGTGTACAGAGTGCAGTATTGACTCTGTGTGTGCATGAATGAGAGAGAGCAAATCTTCTCTGTGTGTTTTCATGTGTTGAATTGCATCAGCATTTTGACGTAGGTGCACTTAAAATCATCCACCCCAAATGTAGATGGCTCTTGGCTCTGCACCCAGGCAAGGAAACTGCCATCTTATAAACTGCAGCAAAAACACTTGCTTTAAAGGACAACTTCCTCTGTTGTAGAGGTCTGGGGAAAACGAGAACTCACATTAAACGGCAGTACATGGTGCAGTCACGTTGGCTCCTGAGAGTGCTCAGAATAAACTTGGTCAAAATAGATCAGTTTTTTCAGAGTTGAACAGTCTTATTCCAGAGCATTTAAGAATTGTTTCACTTTTCACATCATCACATGCACATTAGTTCATGCGTTTGTCGAAATAGGTCAGGCCCTCAACTGTTTTGAATTCCACATGCAGATAGTGTCAGAAAGGATCCTCACCCTCACTTTCTGCACAATTTACAATTGCAATTTTACCCATTTTAATGTGATTATGACACAGTAAAATGTGCATGAAATGAAGCCATGTCTGTATATACTATAAATTGAAACTGAAAAATTGACCTAAGCTGTTGAGGAAAAACTAATAATAGGCTTCAGATCAATTAATTCACTTTGTTTTAAAAGCACACAGAAGGTGGCAGACTATGAAAACTCAGATGAATGGTTTTTGAGTCGCATACACTTTTTGAGAATAGTTCAGAAATGGCATTTTATCCTAAATTTTCTGAACTATATATTCAAAACTGCTGCTTCTGAGAAATGTGTGTGGTGGTAAGAGTGAAGCTACTGTTTCTCGGGCCCTTTAATATTAAGTGTTAATAGTTTTCTTTAGTAATTTATTCTCTCCTGGTTGAAAGGGTATCATTTAATTAAGAACTGGTCAGGATGGACCAAAGGGTCCCATCGATCTCTCAATACGGTCTGGTGCCTCCTCCTCCAATGTCAGTGTGTCGCTTCCTGCTCTTGTCTATATTGAATAAGCCTGAGAACAAACTTGCTACCTTGTAGGTTTGAGATTATGGACATGTTGGCGTGACAACAAATCCTATGATACTTTTGAAGGACCAACTAATTTGTAATCATGTAAAATCATCAATAGAATTATCTGGCTAACCTGTTACTCCACAAACGGAGCACAGTCCACAGCTGTAAATCTTGTTTTTTAAGCTAAAAGCATGCACAGCTAATCAATGCAGTCTGTATGTATGCCAGCGTCTGCAGCAGAAGGCATGTGCATATGATTAGTCGCATGCTGTAGCTGTTATGTCCCCTCCAGAGTTTTGTCTTAACATTTCCCGAGGTTCATAGCAGCCAAGAATAGAAATGCAAACTCATGAAGTTGAAAAATCAGAAGTCTGGATTAATTTGTTTTTGGCCCTTTGAGGCAAAATGCAATCAGATTAACAGCTAACAAGCTATTTCATGCTGATTACAAGAACAAACAGTAAACCTTTGCCTTCGTACTGTCTGTATAGGCTCAGGCTTCTGAGGAAGACATTTACATAAAAAGTTGAATAATGGAAATAAGTGTGTGGAACACTCAGTCTATAAGAATGTGCGATTTGTTTGGAGGTGTGAGTCTATGAATGTGCACTGCAAGTAAGGAGTATGTGAGAGAAGATATGGACATGACATGAAAACAAATGGTGTGTGTGTGTGTGAGAGACCAGAGGGCTGCGCAGTTGTTTTCCAAATTCATTTTTTTGTGTTCTCAAGCAGGGCTGACTCATGTAAGCACACAGCATACCTCGGAGACATATACGTGTGTGTGTGTAAATGCATGTGTGCACCTGCGTCACTAGATGGCCTGTTCCAACAATGCTAAGTGCTCAGCTCAAATTTTAAAATCAAAGCACTCCAAGGAAAAGGCCAAATGTTGGTTTTACATCTGTGGACTGAGCTTTGAATTTTTCTCTGTCTGGCACTATCTGGTGCTCGCTCTCTCTCACTCACACACACACACACACACACACAATAACATAATTTTAATTTCAGTGAGCAAGCTGTGATGTGATAGGAAAAGCTGTAGCGATCAATTCTAATTATGAGCTGCTCTTCCTTTGTTTCTCCTGCTCTGTGACTCCCAGTGAAAGTTGGTGTGTTCAAACTTGGATTTAGCAGCGAGGAAGCATTTGGATGACAGCCTCACAAAGACACATTTACTCACGCGCGCGTGCACACACACACACACACACACACACACACACACACACACACACTCCTAGGTTTCTGACAGATTTATAATTTGTAATCACTTTCACATTGCTCCTCATTGCAGGGAAAATGCCAACAAAAGGTTTTTATCAAAATTTTTTTTGCTTGCTCTTTTGTGGGATGTATAATCAAAATAGAATTATTAGTATGGTAAAGATATAACTGTTAATTACAGAAGCCAAATAACGTTATGTAATCCAAGAGGGGGTGGACATAATAAACTGTAGCTTACATCATTTCAGTCTGTAAATACATCTATTATGTTGTGATGCTGTTTTGTTTACTGTACAATTTGTTTGGGGGGAGTAATTGTCTGTTTTGTCACATTCCCAGTATGGGAATGGAAAACTGAGGAGACAAAGCCAGGCAGGCTGACAAATAAGGTTTTATTAACTACATCTTCCAAGATTTGCTTAACATTTGGGCAGACAAAAACAAGCGGAGAAACCAGAGGCAAAGTTATAGTCCTAATGTAAACAATTAGACCAAACCAAATGAACAGTACTAATGAGACAGAACAGAAGCACAAATTCATCAATGTCTGTAACACAGTATCTTAGAGGTGCCGGCAAAATGGCAGATGGGCTATTCATACAAATAGAGTCCAGTCAAGCTGGTGAGTGACACAGAAAGAAAAAAACAAAAAATACCAATTCACCAAGGGGAGAAAAAGTTCCAAAGGGGGGAAAGCGAGACAGACATGGGCCTAACCGAGTATTCAATACATCAGTCACATAAAGCTGACAGGGAGAATGAAGAGGAAAGCTGGCAAGGACAGAACCCAAAAGACAGGGTACTAATTCACTGTAGTGTGTGGATACCTGAGCTGAGCCATATGGGACCGGTCAGTGCCCGGGGGTTCGGCCTGGGTTCCGGCAGAAATTTAGAAATTATGTTCTTGGGCATGGGTTTGGTTCGGACAGAAATATGCGGCCCAATCCATGCTCTAATTCAATGTTACAGGGAAACACATTGTGAGAGGAAGGCAGGATGGATATTTTAATATCCATCTTTCATTCCTCCTGTGAAGCTGGTTGACAGTTTGAAATCAACGCTGACAAAAAATGTTTGTTTGATATGGAAAAAAAGATGGTGCTCTAGAGCTATCTTAAACTCATGTACATGCGGTTGGCTGTTGCCATACGGAGAAAACTTCAAGTCCACATAAGATACCGAAATCAACAAAAATAAAATGTGTCTCAAACAAACTGCAAAGTGCAAAACTAACATTGTGTTCACTTTACTGATGTTATCATGAGGGGGTTGTTCAGCTGTTCGTAGTGTATTATTTTTTCTGGCACTGGTCGGCACAGCTTCTTGTACATTTCACTGGCTGCTCACTCCGACAACGGTTGCAGGATCATTATGCACGTTGCTGTCCAATCTCATCCTCTGGTGCACCTGAGTGTCTGGCATCATTTGCTGGAGGATATTTGCTCTGGCTCTGCTTTGATGTTATGTTTTGTTGGTAACTGTGTTAGTGTTTTCTTATTATTTCAGATTTTCATACATAACCACTAACACTATTGATTTGTCAGCTAATTTTCAAAAACAGGACTAAAAGATCTACTGGGTGAAATTATTCTACAAACAAAGCACGACATGTAGCCGTATAATTGCAATTATAGGGGTGATGATTGTTCTAATAAGCCGCCTCCTCATAACCAGGTGGAATTTGGCAGTGTGAAATGAGTGATTTGTGTAGTTAATACAGTTTGGTGACTTGAAACATAGATATAGAGGAGCCTCAGAAAAAAAAAAAGATTGAGCATAAGAAACAGTTCTTGCAGTGGAGCCCATTTTGATTTGCGTTTACATCCTGATTTTGTGCTGTGTCCTCTTTGGCAGGTTAGGAAAAGTATTTTCCAGATTTTTGTATTTAGGTGCTTTGGAGAGGAGCTTTTAAATTAAAGACTTTTATTGACTCACAGCACCAAACTAGCTTTTCAGTCCCCGCAGTACCTACAGAGACTTTGTTGTGATGGGATTGTATTTTGTATCAGTCAAGCTCCTTCCTTGCACAGCTGGAGTTCCCTGGTAGGCATCACAGTGTACAGCTGAAGGCACTGATTACATTATACATTCACTCATAATAACAATTTGATAACAGGTTGCTCATTCTGTTCTGCATCATTTGCTGTTTAAACTATATCATGAATGAATGTATTTTAGATGGAATCTTTAGCAAAAGGCAAATATAAAATGGCTGGATTCAATACTATTCAAGCTTTACATCAGACTGTTTTGAGAATCTTTGGGTGTGGCAGCAGCTCTCTATTGAAAACCTGCATATTTCCCCATCACAATAAAAGCCCTGCAGTTTTCAGTCTTTCAACTAGCCTTTCATTTTGTAATTACTCACCAACTGTCATCTGTTCAGGTTGTCGTTTATTTGTGTCTGACATTTGTTTCGACTGGATAAGTACAGTACATGCCTTGCTCTGTAGGAGGGGACTAATGATTAGGAGAACAGGTTTTATGGACAGTTCCTGATGCAGCTTCAGTTTGAGTCTGTGTCCAGAAAATGTACGAATGTAAAGATATTCCTGTCGCCTATGAACTCTGTTGTTTACTGACTCCCTCGCAGACTTACTCTTGTTATATTTTTTGGGGTTTTTTTTTCTACATCTTTCTTTCTGCCTTGATGTTTTTGTCTCATTATCATTCACTCAGGTTCTCTACTTTTGTCTGTCAGATGTCGATACGGACATCAGAGCTGTGAACCCTTTCTGTCTGATTTTGTTTATTTGTGTGTTAGTGTTACATAATAGGTGTTGAGGGTTATTTTTTAATTTGTTTTTAATGACTGCTTTCTCCGTGTTGTTTGCGTGTGTTGAAATTGTTGGCTCAAATCTTTCTTTGTACTACTCAGGTGTTTAGTTGCAGGTGGTCCTAATCCCTTCTTTAAATAACACACACACACACACACACACACACACACACACACACCACTTGCATGTCAGAAAAAAACAAAACACCAGGAGGAATGACATTTCACTCAAGGAGACAGACACACACTCTTAGTCCCTCATTATACAACATTATGCAAACAAAACACACACGCACACACAGAGGACTGTAAAATTTAGAAAACCCTTGTGTCCTACATAAATTCACAGAGGAACACACACACCTCTGTGGCACAGAAAATGCAAAATGAAGATTGTATTCCCCTAGCTGACATTATGCAAAACTCGTTCACTCTCTCACTCACTCACACACACACACACACACACACACACACACACAACTCAGCTCTGCCAGGCGGAGTCCTCTCCTGACCTCCATAGTCGACCTGAGAGCACTGCTTTGAACTGAGTGTGTGTGTGTGTGTGTTGCATGTGTGTCCACACCAGCAGCGGTTCCTGCCCCCTGATCTGCTTATCTCTTAACAACTCTCAGCCGTTGTCAGCATCTGTGTGTACATATGAGTGCACATGTGCAGGTGTGTGTCTATAAGAAATATTACATGCACCCATTTGGAGGGATTTACTGGTCAGTGTCCTCTTTGTCCTCTGCTTCAATTAGTATTATTTGTGAATATTCTTACTGTGCTGCTACATACAAAAAACCTTGGGAATATAGAAACACTCCCATTACAATTCACAGTAACCAGCTTGAGTGAAAGAACAACAAAATTTTATAAGAATCTAATGGTGTTAAATTGTCGGTCCTTAATACAATATTTGTGGGTATTTGACCAATATTTTTAAAGAGCGATGTCCAAATCTTAGTGAAAATCCCCTTTTGTGCCACCTACTCCTTGCTTTGAGCTCTGGGAGACTAAATGAGAATAAAGAGAAGACAAAGCAAAAGAGAGTGAAGCTCACAAAAAGTGAATTACACAGACAGTGTAGTTTGGAAATAATTGTGTGACTGAAGGCTTAGTTGACATTGGAGGTCTTATTCATCAACACAATGTAGAACAAAGTTTGATTAAATAGTTTGAGTGAAATCAATAGAGAAAGCAGACTGATACAGCAGAGACAAACAGTGTGTCTGTGGGAAACAATGGAAGAATTTTAAATACCCCTGAAGGCTGCCAGAGAGATTTACCCTCTGAGGGATATATTTCTGTCATGTAAATATTTTTGTGCAGATGCCACATGGTCAGAAAACCAATAATTCTTACAGTGCTTAGATATTAGAGACATTTTTTTTGGTAAAGCATTAATAAAGAAAATGAGTAAGGCTATTTTATTGTCGGGAAATGGAAAAAATGGTATCGCTCAACAGAACATCTCACCCATGGTTCAGTGAATACGCCTGTCAAACGCTAAGCTACGTTAAGCTGTTATGACTGCAGCCGATTTCTATTCTGTTCTGCTTCCTGATAATCACTAAGTCAGGTACACCAGAGGGCTTCAAAGCTGACAGCTCTTTGAACTCACACAGATCAACACTTAAGAAACCTCTCAATAAAAGGCAGTTACTCAGCTTTTAAAATAAAATGGAAGATGTCAAGTGCAGTGAAAAGAACCCCTGATATGAATATATAAAGTTTGTATTTGTTGTATGTTTTAATATACTGTAGAAGTACAGTAATACAACATAATTTAATAACTTTTTAGGTGAGCTTATGACAGAGGGACCTGGTGGGGGATGAAGTCACACAGAGGACGGCTCAGAACCGCAACCGCATCCAGTGGAAATGGGGCAAGTTGCCAGTCAAGTTATTAAAAATTATGATCTGATAATTTTATAGGAATAGCACATATTTAAGCAAAACATTCACAAACCTCCTTCGAATATTAATTGAGTGGACTATATACTAACCCGTAGCTATTAGATAAAAAAAGACATGACTTTCATGGTACTCAGAAACTCTCATGATCGATTTGGAGCCATATCATAAGATTAAACCTAATGTTAGCTTTCTAGCTAAGTGTTTGACTAGCCAGTGAGTTAGCTAACGTTAGCTGAAATGCCATTCATATACTTGCCTTTCTTTGTGAGTTTTGTAGTGAAGAATGAAGCTGGATGTTGTGGTGGGTGTCGCTGATTTTTGCACTGCAGACTTTGCATACCGCTGTTCTCTTCTTACTACTGTCATCAACAACATAATCCTTAATCCCAATTTTATTATTTTTGGACTATGTCTATCCAAGATGGCTGCATCTGGTGACTTGTGTTGTTCTCTGCTGGCCTGCAGTGTCCTGTTAGGTTGCCAGGTTTGCACAGATCGCACTAGAAAGCACCCAGCTGTTTTTCAAAAACAAACTTCTCAATATCTAGAAAAATGTAAGTATTTAATTTAAAAAAAAAAAGTGAAGTAGTTTCAAGTTCTCTGTCTCAAATCTAAGTCGGGTCTCAAGAAATGAATACCAAGTCAAAGTTAAATAGTCTTTTACCAGTGTTATTCAAACAAGTTACAAGTCATCAAATTTGCGATTGAAGTCCATGCACTGATTGACTTTTTGAGATGTCATGCTAAGAAAAAGCACAGGTGAAAATGCAAATAATTATTGATGGCTGGTTTCTATTTAGCTGCTTTAGTTTCAGGGTGCTGGTAGTGTGCTGGTTCACTATCACACTGTCATCATGTTGTTTGCAGCGGATGTGGATGTCTGAAAGGTCAGCAGCTACTCTTTACAGCTGTCTTCAGCTTCAGCTGAAATTAAGGATCTGCCAAAATGGCAGAAGTGTGACTGTAGAAGACAACAGAAAATACACAGAATCCCTTTGTGTCCTGAGGACAGAAAACTATTTCCTTTTTATTCCTTTAGGCAGTTTTATGCTTACTTAGTGCTGTTAGCTTTTTCTGTTGAGCACTTGTGTGCTGGCGTGTGTGTTTGCAGGAATTTATGTGCACTATGATGCACACACCCACGTGCAGACATCAAAAGACTTGAATCCCCTGCAAAGTGAAATAGCTTGAAATAGTAAATTGACAGCTGGCAAAGTACTCGCATGAAGAGCAAGTGGATGTCACAGTGAACGAGCGCAGAGCAAAGTGAATGGATCTGTTAGCGTGCGCACACAGCGAAATATTGGCTGTCATTTTTTTTATTTTTATTCTGGCGTTCACAGATGTCATGCATCTGCTGCACAGCAATGCTAAGTGGGTAAAAGTTGGTGGCAAGGGCATGAGAAAAGTGTGTTGTGTTTAATATTATTCTGAGCCTTTATGCATATTTGTATGCCTGTCTCATAATACTTAACCTCAGTGTGGAATCTGAGGCAGTAATGAGAGAACAGTGGTCACATTAGTTTGATCAAAGGCTTCTATCAACATTATGGGGTCTTCATAAGACTCTAGTATGAGCATTTTACCTGGCAATGGCAATATACTGTTGCTGTCTTTGTTGTACAGCCATTTACCACAGTGTTTCTGAATAGACCAGCAGTAGGTGTAATACCGTTACATCCCATTACAAACTATTAGTTATTGTGTGTGTGCAGCCGGGGTCTAGGATATTGGTTCACAAAATGAGGCAGACCTTTTCTTTTAAACAGCATAAAATGAGGCAGACCTTTTCTTTTAAACAACAGCATGATCACAGTCAGTAAGTAAATTTCCATCCAAGTGCAGTGCAGATTTTCACAGAATTTTGAGAAAAGGACATACAAGTAGTTTTCATCCATAACTTGAAGCCACATGCTTTATGTATGCCAAGGTTTGAAGCTGAAGTTTGAATAATAATATGTGTTAAAAAGGTTTTCGCCAGGAGTCGATGCACACAGTAAGTAGATGTAGAAGCCTTCAGACTCTAGCAGCAGATAGATAATGTGCCTGGCATATCATTCAGTGTCCTTGCTGACTTGTAACAGATATCTTTGAGTCTGCTGTTTGTTGTTCCTACTGTACCTCAGAGTCAACAGGCAGCTCTCAGAAGTCTACAAATGTCCCTGAATACAGTTTAGATCCAAAAGAATTGAGTATTTGATTGAAAACAGAGCCCAGAAGCTTTTACTTTACTTATTCATTCTACATCCTTCATCTTTGCGGTTCAAGGGATACACACAGTCACTTCTTTCTCTGTGTTAGAGACTGTGGAAAACTTGGTGAATGATAAGGCTTATCAGAATATTGGAAAATCAAGGGAGCCCGCTGTACACTGCAGCAACCTTAAAGAGAGCTGGGATTGGCTCCAGCGCCCCGAACAACCCTAATCAGGAATAAGCAGTATAGATAATGGATGGATGGATCATCTATTCTAACATTCACAATGTGGCAGTAGAAGGGAGGAAAAACTAACAATGCACTACCACAGTTGAAATATTTTACACATTTGTCTCTGTGTGTGTTCAGTCCATTCAGGCTTGGGCCTTTGTTACAAACTGCCACAGGGATGCTTGGCGCCAATGACAAACTATGAACTGATTGAATAATTGATTTAAAACTGTGGTACTAAACAGCCAATCATGCTTGGTCTGCCACCAGCTCTTGCACAACTAATTAGTTTACGGTTAACACCGACTCTGTGCAAGGGCGTTTTTCTTTCTCTGTCTCTTTATCTCTTGTTCCAAAAGTCACTGAAGGAGAAAAAGAACAGCCCACTTCCCTGATGAAATAAACATAATTTAAACAAATGTTCGACCTTAAACACCGTCAGCGGTACAGGTAATTTAGAAACCATCATGTTTGAAAGGAAATATCTGCACAAGCAAACTGGTTGCATCTGTGTTGTGTGTGTGTGTGTGTGTGTGTGTGTGTGTATATATGAGTGACGTGTTTGCATCCCCTGCTGCCGGTGCTGCCGCTGCTCTGTTGCATTTCATTTCCTGATGAATAAATTATCCTCAACCTTCCCCTTGACTCAGGCTGTCTGCACACTGCTGCTGCATTTGACCAACAGGGACAGCCTTAGGGACAGGCAACATAGAAGGGAGGGATCAGAAGTGCTGACCTGATTAGTTTGATGAAACCTGGAGTGGAATGGTAAATCAGAGAGTTGACAGGCAGGGAATAGGAATGAATGGATATGTGTTTGGTTTTGACCCTGGATCGGCAGCAATCAAAGAGGATCATGGACCGGGAACGTGGTGGCTTTGAAAAGTGTTGCCACAGTCCAGTGAGAGGCATGGAGTAATTGAAGGAAAGAGGAACAGTGTGGGAGATGTCAGCTCATTTTGTCTGAAGTCATCCCAAGAAGTTAAGATGTTAAGGGGTGTTTTGCTCCTAAGTGTTCACAGTCCACTCGCCTCAATAAGCTCCATTTGGATGAGTCATGCTTTGCTCTTAGCAGTATGCACCGTGCAGAGAGAGCTGGGTTTGTTGTTAATATTCTCCCTTCAGCCTGCAGACACGCAGCAGCATTTCCAAATGTTTAGCTGAGACACATGGAGAAAGGATATGCATGTGTTCGAGAGAGTGAGAACATTTTGTCCGTTCTTCACTTCCTTAAAGGGCAGTTTGAGGGTTACGACTTGATTTTAAGGTTTGTTTTAAAATGACTAATTTAGGGTAAGGGTTGTGGATGGTTAAGTGTTAGGAATGGAATAGGTCAGCGTCTGTGTATTTATGTTCTCTGCAACTGGCTGGTGGCCTGTTTTATGATATGAAAAAACTGAGAAGAACATGCTTGGTTTTCTCATAATGACTGATGGGGAAAAACACTACACGAGAGGTTGCATAGGTCACTGAAGCTAGTGGAACTGAGGCTAATGCAAATATTACCATGATAAAAAGCTAAAATAAGATGAGGAACCTGGTAAATATACTTGCTAAAGATCATTATGCTAGTATTTGTGAGCATGTTATTAGCATAATTACCTTACTTTTAACACATAAGACTAAAAGCTAACAGAATATTTTGGTGTAGTAAGAAAAATAAGCTTAAACGTTCTTCCACAGAGCTTGCTGTTGTCTTCATTAAATAAAGTAGTAGTTTTTTTCATTTCTTATCTAAAAGTGTAAGGACTACAGCAAACTGTCAGGAGCCCTGCTAGTTGAATGTTTCAGATATTTAGTTTGCTCAGAATGAAGGCAACAGTAGAATTAAATTCATTTCGTCCACCATTTCAAGCATGAATGAAGGGTTCAGAGAGCCGCACTGACCTGGCAGTATGGCATTTTGACCCTTGTGATTACAACAAAGACCAGCACCAACACAAGAAATAGGAACTAAGAAGAGAGCTAGAAAGGATTATTCTTTTTCATGATGAGACCATTACAGGGGAGAGGACAGCATGAGGTATTTTTCTAATAGCTGAGTTTTCAGGCTGCAGTAGAATCAGAAAGACCCTGCTATTCAGGCAGTGGACTGAAGGTTATTCAGCCATTGGAGATGAAGAGTCATGACCAGTTTACATTTGGTGATTTATAAAAATGTTTTTTTGTTTTTTTTACTTAAATGATTCAATATTGATTCTTAAAATCTTGAGATCAACCTTTCTGTGTTTTTTCCATAATCATGTTAGATCTGTGCTAAATGTTGTGTGTATGCAGTGGTTACTTGACTGTGTGATGTGGAAAATGTATCCTTAGTGGAAAATGAGTTGTCACAATGGCTACAGAGAAGTTTATAATGTAACATAGATGATAGCTAGCTGTCTTAGCTCCCTTGAGTTTACCAGACTGTCCTGACTCAGAATGTGTAGCTAATTGCCGATCTCATAGTGGATCTAGAGATTGCATTTACAAGCGGGATCGACTGAAAATGGACTCTGCACAGTGATGTCAACTTTAGGTTTGTATTGCTGCACTTACCTATGTAAACAATATAGCTGTCTCATGTTTTAGTTGTTTTGCATTTGCCAAAGAAAATATGTCCTTGGTTCACAATTTTGTAACTTGGAAATGTTTTACAATTTAGCCTATAATATGCACTTACCCAGTTATATATTCAAGGAAACAACAGTTACTTGCTTCTTTAATTGAAAAGAATTTTAATCTCCCAAGATTCTTTGACTGTGTTTATACAACATTGGTTTATCTCGTGTAAATTATTCATCCCAAATCAAATCTGAATTAATGGATTCTGGAGTTTGTAAATCGAAATCTTATTGAGAGATCAGTGCCAGTATCCAATCCCAGTGCAAATTCTGAGCTTTAATGGGTAAAATGACTTTGGCAGCAAAGTTACTATAGAAGTACTGTAATGAGTCAGTGGTAGTGTATTGTGCATACAGGTATACATACTATACATGTACCTACCAACATCTTCAGTGTAAAAGCTGATTTACTAGTGTTAAATATCCTCATAGCATATAGCTATTGTGTCTCATAAGGATTTTAAGCAGTAACTCCAGTCTCAATGTGGTCTTAACAAAACCACTATATTCTTTCCCTGGAGCTTTTTGACTCATACGCATATACTCTTTAGCCCTGATTTTCGCTATGTCCATTGTCTCTTGGTGGAAAAAGAGCAGGGATGACTCACCTTTCTTAAAGATGCAACATAAATAGCCTCTTCTATTACTCTTCCAGGGCTTCAGTTGGTCCCCCATGCCTCTGCCTTCCCTCCTTCCTCTCTGCACCCTTTTCTGAAGATG
>NW_018128102.1:439887-453561 GCF_001952655.1 Monopterus albus | reverse complement strand
AAATTGGTCACAGCACCCTGACTAATTGCTGTCATAAGTCGAGCACATTCTGGGGGGGTATCATTATGAGTCACCTTTTTTATTGCGCTGTTTTTGGAGCCAGAATCATCTGGCACTTTGATTATGAACATGAATTTCAGGTAGATAAACCATGTGTCAGACCTATTTGTTCTCCACCAAAGGTCAGTTTCATTGTTTTAATTAAAGCTTTGTTTTCTAAATAGTGAGATTTAACCCTTCAGATCCAAATGACGTGTGGCCAAGACAGCATCATGCCAAATGAGAAAATGTCTGACAGACCATATAATAGACACATTTTGCACAAGGAAGTGGAGGTTGAAAAAGAAATGTTAACAAATGTTAACTAACATCACCATAAGCCGATCATGCAAGGCAAGTTGTAGCAACACGTATACTTAACTGAGTGTACTGAATTGAATAAGGGTGTCTTTTATTGCTTATAAATTAACCTTTAAATTCTCATGAGGAAAAGGTTTTCCTCTTTCAGTGGTTTAATTGCCTTGATTTTAAGGCTCAGTCACATAGGAATTTAAAACAGTTGAAATTTTGGAACAAATTCACTGAGTTCCAGTGGACACAACATGATCACTGCACCTGCTTATGGTGACGAAGTAAACAGTTTTACATACTCAGTGTATCAAATGCACAGGCAGAAAAGCATTGTTGACAAAAGCCACATACCTTTAGCCGTGAGAGCTATTTTAGCCGAGTACTGGCATGTTCCTGACTGACTGGTGTGTCAGTGATCATCTCTCTAGCCACAAGCTCGCCAGCTGGCCCTGCATGTAGTCCCTGTGGAGAACTGGACTCATGATGTCCACTATACCTTCTGATACTCAATGCAGTCTTTAGCGTTTCTTTCACCAGCCTTTCTGAAAGAAAGAAGCATGTTCCTGAAGTTTATTTTTAATATTATTGGACATCCACTACAGCAGTTGCTATAAGAAATTTAAGCATCCTGATTTTAACACAGTTAATTATTTTGTGAGTGTGGTGTGAAGTATGTTGATTATTCTTTATTATAATCTCATTCAAAATGAAGTGTCTTTGGCTTTGGGACTGTATGATGAGCAACAAGCACGGTCTTCTCTCGGTAAATGATCAGTTAGTTTTAAAAACATCAGATTCATTTTCTATGGAAGCTGTAATTCATTGCACATTCAAAGCTCTCCTGAAATTAGAAGGCAGAAACAAAAGTAATAACGCGCTTTACTTACATGCCACACAAAGGTTTCACAGCTAATGGAGAGACGGACAAAAAAATGGCTCCTTGTCTCTTCCAAACGAACCCTCGTTCTCCCTTTCTCTCTCTAATACACATACAGACTTCAAATAAGTAAGCAAGCCATTTCCATTGTGCCAGTGTATTCCCTTATATGAGCTCAGACACACACACACACACACACACACACCGCACAGAATAGTCAATTTTCCATACATAGTGACAGGGGCTGTAATCATCCACTGGCATGATGTGTGTTAATAGAAATCTAGCTGAACACAATACCATGCTTACAACAAATAACCTCAAGATCTGTGTGACTGTGTCTGCTTCAAGGTGTGATCCTCCAACTCGTTCAGTAGCTGCTCAGGGAAAATGTGACTTGAATTCTGATGTGTTTAATTGAAACCTGTTTTATCCCCCATTTACCACACTCATCTACAGAGGATTATAGTTGGACAAGGGAAGAGGCACAGGAGGAGGAAGAAAGGATGATGAGAGAGGAGATAAGAAGAAGCTTTAGAGGGGAAGGCAAGAGGAAGTCAAAGGAAAGCAGAGCAGAAAATGGGAGAGGGAATGCAAAAGCTCAAGTGTTTACTAGCTTAAATACAATACTCAGTTTTATTTGTAGACACTTATTCTGTTTATTTTTTGGTTCAAATATTGTGGATTTTTCTGCACTGCATTTCCTAGAGATCAGCTGTCACCAGTGGCCAGTGGGGCTTGTGACATTTTTGACCATATTTGTTGCAGGTTTCTGTAGGTGAAGATCTTCTCTTGGTTGAGCCGTGTAGCTGTGTGCTGCTCACTATAAGCACCGAGTTCTTCTTTGTTGTTTGGACATGTAGAATGCATCACTTCGGTTTTATCCATTTCATCCTCTTTTACAATAAATTACCAGATAGATTTGTTAGAGAAACAGAAGAAGACGGGTTCACTGAGACGTATGATGTTGGTCATTAGTCATGAGACCTGCCAGTTGACTCAGACTCTTCTGTGGCTCAGGAGGTAGAGCGGGTTGTTTCCTAACCGGAGGATTAGCGGCTTGATACCCACTTAAACAATAACATTGTTCGATGCATGGTACATTAAGGCCAGATCTTTTTAGCGAATTTGCAGAACGAGGAGAAAGGACAATAAAACCCACTAGGACAAGCCACATATGGGTGAGATTTGTACTTTGTTAGAAGTGTTTTCAGACATTGTGGTCTACTTTTCTAAGAGAAAAGACCACTGCGACGATGTGGCTGGTTTTGCATGATGTTGTTTACCCAGCTCTGTTAAAGTGCAACACACAGCCATTTACTGACTGTTTCTGCAACATGCATCCATCTGATTGGGACTAGGAAGCTAATAAAAATGTGCTGGGAAAACATTTCAATGAGAAATGATAAATAAGAGCAGTCGTTCCCAGTGTAAGCTGGCAGCAGAAACCAGAAGAACAAGGGAAGGAAGAGCAGGAACCGTCATGGAAGGACAAACTCCTGCACGGTATGTACCACCGTCAAATATAAGAAGTGGCTGGACAAAACTGGACTGAAAGACGACACAGAGGCACTAATCCTGGCAGCACAGGAACAGGCTCTAAGCACAAGATCACTGGAGGCAGAGAGCTAAATCATCACAGACTGGCACAATATTCAAATGCAACATTTCTTCTATATGTACATCTTATGCACAGTAAAAGTGAGAAAATTTCCAATTACAGATAGAATTCCCTCACAGCAAGAGCTCAGGATTGCAATTGGTACATTTCAGATCCTTGCCAATGCATGAAACTGATATACAGCAGTTCTGCAGAGTGCTTTGCACAGAGGAAGGTGGTTCTCCAAAAGTTCAAAACAAAGTAATTCACTTCTGTAAAGCTGAGCCAAAGAGGGCATTAATTTTAAATGAACTTAAAGTATTAATTCCACAAACCCACAGAGCAGTGTCCAAGCTATGTCTAGTAGGTCCAAAAAAGAGGAAGCACACACACACACACACACACACACACACACACACACACACACACACTCACCCCAAGACATTTCTTGATTCCCATAGTTCTTTTTTTTTTAACTAAAAATCTATTGTTATTGTAGAACCACATACTGATTTAATTATGTATTAAAGTACTTGTGGCTGTTTCTTAGCCTAATTACTGTAGACTTAGTTTCACATTTTACTTCTAAAAAATGTTGTAAACATGCCATAAATACACACAAATGGTAGTTCTGCAAGTTAATTCAGATGCTTTCAATCCATTGCCTGGGGCCAGTGTCAAATCAGGGTTTTATGGCTTCATAAGTCTGCCAGTGCCCCACAGTCTGCTTTTTCTATTTGGCTTTATATTTTTGACATAACAATTTAGGGATTAAATTGGGGATTTAGGGATTTTAGTAATATTAAAATTATGATACCCCTCTCATGATAGAGCACATAGAGAATTAAATCTGGAGAAAAGGAGGAGGAAATAAGGTCAGTATGCACATTTGTGTGCGTCTGAGAGAATAAGAATTGGGAGATGAGGAAGTGATTAGCTGTTATGAGACCAAAAAGACTGGGCAGGGTAGAATAAAAGTTGTAAATGGCTCTTTCACGCTGAGCTGATGAGACTGTTACACACACACACACACACACACACACACACACACACCCCTGTACGCTACATGCCCAAGTAGCATCAGATAAGCTGATAAGTTAATGGCTGAATCTAAAAGTCATGGCATTTCATTCCCTGTACCTTCTGCCCATTACTACCCTTACAATGCTTGTGTAAACTAATTATGTTCACAAGCACTTAACCAGCTGTAACATTCTTATCACAACATGCACATGTAGAGGAGCTTATTATGTTCACTGTGGCTTTTTGATTGTGCATGTTTCCTTACAACTTTGCCACATCCTTATTTTACCTGGTACAATTTTAGCATTATTGTAAAAATAATACCTGGGCAATGATATTACATTTCCTGCTGTATTATTCATAGGAAGAACAGAATTGGGTGTTTAAAAGATTTGAGTTTTTTTTTTTTTGTGGATCTCATCAGCCAGGAGTAGCACAAACAAAACATCATAGATGTCACATAGTGACAAGGGTTGGGCTTAGTTCTTTCTTAAGATAGAAAACGGAAATGCTAAAATATAGAGTGGCTCCAAAGGATGGTCTCATTACAGGTGATCTGTTTTCTCTGGGCTTTTGAGAAGCATTTGTCAATGGGAAATTCAACCATATTGACAGACAACAACATTAGAATGAGCCACATATTAATATTTACTGTGGCCAAGGTACGGTTAGGGTTGGGGTCTCAGCTATGTCCACATAAACAAAGATAGGAACAGGAAATGATGTCATCACTCTGGCTTTGTGTGAAAGCAGTTTGACCACTGACTCGACTTGACTTTCACAAAACAAAAACAAACCAAAAAAAAAAAAAAAGCAAGAGAGATGGCATCATTTCCCTTTTCCATCTTTGCTTAACTGAAAAGAAGTTTAACTGAGAAACTGATTTGGGTCCTTGTTATGAAACGACATTGTGATGTTAAAACAGTCGGCAAGACTCAGTTTAGTCCTTGTTTCAAACTGCCAGTGAAAGACGTTCCTGCCATCAGGTCTCTGACAGTTAAAGATGGATGACTGAAGAATTAGGCAATGGATCAAGGTAGATTGAAGTTCTCTTAAGAAATCTTTCCCAGTGTATACATATAAATCTGGTCTCTTTTTAATGCACCCTTCAGGCAAGGGTGACATGTTAAGGGAATGTATAGTCCATTTGCACCACACATGAAAGCATCTTTATAAGAACTCATTAGTGAAAGTAATGATTTATGGCTTGAGCTGTTATCAGTTGATGTCCTCTGAAGTTAAAATGAAAATTACATCCTTTCTTAACACAGCAGAGCAGCACAGCAGGGTGCTTAGCGGAGCTCTGGTACTACAGTAAAAGGATCAATGTAGAAAGGTATAGATGCATATTTGAGATACTGACTCATTGGTTCTTAAGTGCTGTTTTGGCTTGAACCTTGGGAAGCAGCCGAGGTTGACGTGTTTGGTTTTTTTTTTTTGTATGTATCAGTTTATCTTTCACTTTAAATGGCTGTCTGGTGACTCCATACCACTGTTGTTTTTATCAAGAATTTTACACTGGACTGTCATTCTAAGAGTTTAAACAAAGGCTTAAACGGTACACTGCACAGAGCTTCTAAATTAAAATAAGTCAAACTACTGGCGGAAGCAGAACAGAGGTGCAGCTTAGAAGATGTTGGACTGTTTAGTCTCCAGCTCTGTTTGCATGGGACTAATATTACCTAGCTCCAGGTTCCTCTCCAATTTCCCTTTATGGAGCCAAATATTTGTCCTTCTTCCTAAAATGTATAATATCTTCCTAACTGTTGCCTTTCTTAGAGTTGTGTCTTGAGTTGAGTTTCAGCAAATTGAATCCAGGTGCTTCAAGTTAAGGTTTTGGAGATACTTGCTGAATCTCAAGCACAAAATTTGAAGTTCATACACATAGGGGGTGCAAAGGAACGGAAGACAACATGCAGTTGTTGACTTCTTTTCTCACCAGGACTGAGAACGTATGTTTCCCCTGCTCAAACACTCAAATCTAGACATACAGCGTTTCAGACTTGCTGTAAGAAGAAGTTCAAATGTGTGCTAAAACGAAGCAAGTGGTCTCAGTGGGCATCGCTGAGCACAAACAGCCAAAAACACACAGCAGATTCAAACACCATTTCCCAGGGTGAATTCAGTTTCCTGTGCTGCAGTGCTTCTCCACACCCAGATGTAATTAATCAAGTTTTTGTGTACATGTTTTTCATGTGCTCAGAATGTAAGCTTCTTATCCATTTCCAGTGGGGCTAGCCCAAAGTGATTCCTTCTGTCTGGACTGTAGAAGTCTGAACATAAACCCTGAAATGGTAATTAATCTTTGTAAGTTACAACTTGCATATGTTTTAATGCTGGATTTTGTAATTAAAACACAAGCAAAATTGGATCTTGGTGAACCAGTTATTTCAAATGGTTTGCAGTTATGTTCTGCAAATCCACATGAATTAGCCAACTATGATTTGGTTAAGGTGGTATGGAGAGTAAAGTAGAGCCAATTTAATCACATCATACCATCCTGGGAAGGCCTGTAAGTACATGGTGAAATGCCACATGGTGCCATACAATTATAAAATGCTCTGAACACAGCCTCACCCGCCCCCTCTCCTCACTTGGCACAATTGTTTCAGAGACAAATGAAAATAGGTGTTCCAATTAGGAGATTACAGTTTTATTTTTAATCTCTTTTTAGACAAAGCAAACTGCAGTTTTTATTTGCAGTCATTGTGTTATTTTAGGTTTTGCACATGCATAGTTGCACAATCACTGCTGAATATTTGCACTTCACGACTCCCACGTAGCATACATTCTCTCTGCATTATATTGTGTTCTTGTATTTTTATTTGCTTCTTACTTCCTATTTAGATGTTATTGCTCATCTACTCTATATTTCTCTTGTATTATGTGGCATTCTTGTAGACGGCAAAGTAAGAATTTCATTGTACAGGGAGACACGTTTCATAACTGTGCATATGACAATCACTTTGACCTTTGACCTAGGAAGAGCTGGACCATGAGTGCTGAACCAGTAAAGCCATACTGGCACATTGTCAGTGTTCTTCCACTGCACAACATAGCAAAATAATAGTTCTTCAAGAGGTGTGCTGGTCAACACAAAGCATAGGGGCCACGCAGTACAGCAGCTTTTCCCATTTTCAAGTCGAGTTGCATCTTGGTTCTTGCAGTGAAAATTTGCACTATATTGCATTGCAATATCAGACTGAGCCTGAAAAGCACATCAGACTATCTGGGGTCTTTTCATCACTTTTTAAATTGGGTTATACTGTACATTATATTTAGGATAGAGCATGTGTTGCTATTTTTATTGCTCCCCTGTGTGTGTTCTGTTCTTCAAGTAATAGATAAATGTTCTGTTTATGTTATCATTCAGTTTCTTTTAAACTGTTACTGAGTTATATACACATCTGACAGCTGTGATGCTGTGGATCATGAGTAGTTTGTCTCCTCTAAATAAGTCTTGAGTGAGTGGTGATGTCCTGTTTGGTAGAAATGTATTATTATTATTATGATCTATTATTTATAATCCTTGCCTTTCCTCTTCACTTTGCTTTTGTATCCCGATTCTAAAGACGCAGTGGTATTCATGGCTTGGCAAGGCAACAATACAGTCCTGCAGAAATGTAGCATAACACACATAGAGTGACTCAAAGCAGTATTCAGATGAAGATTCACAAAAGTTCACTACACCATTGTAGGAATCATAACAGAGAAAAATGCCAGTTTCAGTTTAAATATTGATAATAACCTGGACTGGGTGTGTGCAGTTTTTCTTAAAGGCATACAACTGTTCAATTCAACAAGTTGAAAGTCATTGAATTCCTTTTTTTTTTTAATCGTTTATTTTGCTGGTAAGTGTTGGAGTTGGGTATTTAGTTGTGGTGGTTAAGGCTGGTTGAAGAGGTTAGGGGATGCATTGTCATTGAGTGTCCTCACAATTAAAATTCTGCCGAAACAAAAAGCCACTTTTCATTACTTCTTCTCTCTGTGTAAAAGCAAACACACAAATGCCATCACATTTGTGATGAGTGGGAAGTTTGTTTTAAACTTAACATGCAGGCTCTGGTGCAGGTGGGCTTTTGTTTTCTTCTTTGTTACATTTTACTGTTATGGTTCACTTTCCTTAACAGGGACGTTTTTGCTGAGTGAGCATGCTGAATGTCAGCGACGCTCTGCTTCACACCTGCCAGCGGCTGTACAAACACAGTCGGCAGTACGCTGAGCAGATGCAGTGCAGCAGTTGTAGGTTAGGTGTCTGTCTCCAAGACACCAACTTTTGCATAAAGTCAGCAAGGAGGTAGAAAGTTTTTATTTATTTTGTCTAATTTGTTTTCATCTGCTGCAGGGACCCAGTAGTTGAATTTTCTTTTAATCAAATGCTTATATTTCAGCTTTGACCTGCAATGAAATTTTTAAAATGTTCACTTTTAATCTAGCATTAAGTCTTTACAAGTGTGCCATAGGTGGAAAAATTGAGAGGTTTATTAATAATATGAGTGTTAAACAGTCGCTGTTGTGGGGGGCAGCCCAAGAGATGCACCGCCCAGCTAGATTAGAAAGACAGGCGGACAGAGCGCACTGCAAGGTAGAACATCTGCTTTATGTTCCTGGTATTTGTGGGCATCAGACTTGAGAAGGAGAGAACCAAAGTTTACCTAATTCCTGTTCCTGCAAGGTTAACACGAACACCTGCTTTGTCAAGTCAAAGGGTTTATTTGTCATATGCACAGTTAGGAAACGTGTTTCCCTGTACAATGAAATTCTTACTTTGCTGTCCACATGAATGCCACATATGAAGGCAAGGCGGGACCTTCTGTAATCTGTGGCGCCCTATACAATTTCCACAGTGAGCATATAGGGCAGCCCAGCTCTGGTTGTGAGACACTTTTGGGGGGCCCTGAACAGGCACTTAGTTTGCTTATGCATTGGGCCGGCTCTGGATGTCGGCAGCCTACACAGCATGTTCATATCCGACCTGTCAGTAATGATTTACATCAACAGAAAGTAAAGGGACATAAAGAATAAGATGATGTAACAATACTGAGTCCAATTATCTCTGGACAGGATTCTTGTTCAATAACAGTTTGAATTTCATTGATTTGTTTACAGAAATCAGTTTCAACTTGACATCAGGATTTATTTTGAGCAAATAAATTTGTGGAATTGTGATTTTTCTCAGATTCCAGCTTTGTGTTGTGTTTGTCTGATAAGACAGGTGTATTTTTACATTAATTTGCAAATAAACCTTCCCTGCCATGGCTTTAATTCAGTGCATGCAAATAAAAGAAGCTTGTCTTAGAGGTGAAGAGGCAGACAGAGGATGAGTGATAGTGATTGAGAGAGAGAGATGAGATGAGATGTGAAGGGGATACAGGTGCAAATGCGCCTCACTCTGATCTCTAATTCTCTATCTGGAACAAATACAGACACTTCAATCCAAAAGCAGAGAGCATGCCAAGCACCAGCAGAACAAAGCCCAAAAAGTTGTGATGAATTTACAATCATTGTGCCTGACATATATGAGGACAGAGCCATTGCTCAATGTCAGAGCAGTGCTGACCTGATATTGAAGCCATGGCAGCAGGCGAAAACAGGAGTGTGTAAACAAGCTGAAAGACAAAGGTTTAGCAAAATCTGCCTGAAGATAATTACACATATGTAAATTAACATTAGAATACAGCTTCTGGGGGATATTTTAATTCAAATCCGCTCTGAGTATTGTTATTATGTTTGGTAATAGCATGAGAGACTCTAGCAAGCATGAATGTGGCTGGAATGTTGAAATCCATCCAATATCAGTATTTATCCATGGTCAACATGCGAAGCAGGTTAGTAGGGTGCTCCCGATGTTGTTTTCTCGAGCAGCCTCCTCCAGCTCCTCCTGGAGTCTGAGTGGAATGCACTGGCACCTGTGAGTCTGTTATTGTGGTAACAGTATGTGGACTTTCTGTTGGTGTAGTTTTAAAATAAGTATGAGCTCATGCTCAGTGAAGGGTCATGATATGTGAGCCTTCAGGAATGCAGGGTCATAAAAGTCTGACAAGGTTTTGCTCCTTTTTCTGGTTATTTCACAGGTCAGTCCTCCTGCTGTAAATCCTGTCAGTGTATCATTTGCTTGCACTTTTGTGCTTTCCTAATGGCTTTTAAAGTACTAGTGGGGGTGGGGGGGTAAGGGTAACCACTGGATTAATCCAATTCCCAACTTTTCTGGTCATCTTGCATGATGCCTAGGTGCCCACACCCACCTCTCCACAGAGGCATCATGCATCTCTGAGAAACATAATTCAGGCTTTAGGAGGTTCTGACCCTGTGGTTAGGAAACTGCTGTCTAAACGATTAAATATTTTAAAAAATACAATGAAAATATTACCATTATTTCTGAATTTGCATCTCACATCTCAGATGAGTTCATGCAAGTGCATGGCTTTATAATTGGATGTGATGCTGTGGAAAACAGACTTTTTTTTTTGGTCAAAAGGCTGTTTAAATGAATGCTGTGCCGGTTTAATCAGAGTCAGGTGCAGAGGGTTGAATGAAGCAGGTGTGGAGGCTGATTGAGGCAGCAACTGAGCGTTATGGAGATGATGCCTCTTCCTGTGACTTTGTTGCATATTTAAAGTTTTTTCATAAACAGTGCACAGACACACCCCGTTTCTTTGGCCAGATTGAATAGAATTGATCACAATATAAATCCAGTGTTGAATCACAATATTAAAGCTGCTCTAGTCAATATTTTTATATTATCAGTGGATCAAATCTCTATGTTATGTGAAAGAAGCTGCTGTGTGTGGCTGAACCTACACACAACTCTCATTTCTGCAGTTATTTTCAGCTCTGTGGTACATTTTTGTGTATTTCAGTGCATGGTTTTATTTGTCGGACTCATGCTGCTTTGGTTTAATCTTGCATCAGTGAAAAAACTCTGATAAACCCACTTTACACTAACTGCCCAGCACCAAACAGCAGATATGTGTTTACACCTACTTTCTCTGCCCCAGAATTGCCAAAGATTTGTTGATATTTTTTAATGTTAAATTCAATAAACAAAAAAAATAAAAATAAAACATGCATATAAATTTGTTTTGAACTTTGACTACCAATAACACAAGTTGTAAAAGCACTACTTGTTTGTTCATGTAATTGTTCAGCACTATCCCTGGTTTGCTCATAAATGCGCCACCTAAGGGATACGCATGCAGTAAACATGTGGTTTGCATCATTATTCTTTCTCCAGTACCTAAACGGGTCCAATAAATGTTTAAGCCTATCACCCTGTGCGTTTTGTGACTGTAGCAACATTTAAGGTGTTTTCATGAAGGATATAATGTTTCAGCAGATGAATAGACTTGTCAGATAGCTTATCGAAGCAAAACCTGCCTCTACTGTAATTGAGATAAGCTCCCCTGCTCCTGGCGTTCCCTCCAGTTGTACACCCATCAAAGCAGCCTGAATGAAAACAGCTTGCTTATGCAAATAAAAATAAAATAATAATACAAACATAAGCACACACACACACACACACACACACACACACGTATACAGGGTTATGAAGCATTTTTACACCACCCAGAGCTGTTTTGGTCTGCAGCTGACTAAATGCAGCACTGAAGTCACTGGAGTGATGCCAGGCACATTCAGCTCGCTTTTCTTGCTTGTGTAGTCATCTGTGAGTGTGTGTGTGTGTGTGTGTGTGTGTGTGTGTTTCTGTTAGTGGCCCAGCAGCATCCCGGTCTTTGCTGAGAGTAATGAGGTGCGTTGCTGTTCACTGAGCTTGGACGATGCAGTTAGTTTGGTGAATTTTCTGAGAACAGTAAAACCAAGTTGTTATCCTGAACCCTTAAGCTTTCTTTTAAGTTATGCTAGCAGTGAGAGCCATGTTTGGGTTGGACTAAGAGTAGACTCTCCCGGTAAGTGTGAGAGAAATGTGGTGAGTTTTTTAATCATTAATCTAAAATGACAGAGTCGGACATTTAGGCCCAAAATCTCTCTGTGTGGCTGTTGCTCAACGAGACTATGACGTGATGTGGTGCAGAACATGGTGAGCAATGCTTCAATTGGAAAAAAAAATGCCTTGAAACCTCCTTTCAACATTGGCATTTCATGTTATCTTCTCTTCTATGGCCTTTTACTGTCTTCACACCAGTTTTTCAGTACATTGATGTGCCAGTGCTGTGGCTAATGCTAGTTTATAATTTTACATTTTCAAAATATCAGAAGTGTAAATGGATGACAATATGAAAACAAGTATGCATCGTGGCGTTGTGATTTATTAAACATTCAGTGAACCATCTAACATGCCTCAAAATTTATAGTGTACAATATGAGATGAGTTTATTTTAGTAGACTCATCTCACAGTGCTGCATGTTGGTACAGTTAAACTAAACTTTTACTTCCAAGCACACAAACAAGGAGACAAAAAAATTCAAATGGGTCAGTGGTAAAATTGTGTTTAATCTAACACCTATTAAAAGTGTATGGCTGAAACCCAACTGCTACGTTGCAGAAATTAATTTCAATGATTCCCTCCATTTTGTGCTCTTGGACATTGCTAGCTATTGAACTAGCAAAAATTCTGCAAAGTAAGAAAACAACCGAATAAAGATGCTGCAATTACAGTATGTATTTGGTTGTGCTTTTTCTCCCATGATGGGCCTGTGTTGTCTAGTTGGGTGAGATGTTTTCACAATTTGCTTGTGAAGCCAAAATTCTACAATACAGTATCTCTGCACCTGTCCACGTACCTATTCATGCATACATGGGGAGTTTTAATGGTAAGTAGAAGTAATTGCTAAATGCATCAGACAAACATTCACTGGCACATGTCAGGCTGGGCTTTTAACACATTTTTGAAATATTTTTCTATAACAATTTCCTTTGCAATTAGAGAGAATGCTATACTTTTGATTTTCACTGAATTTTGGTGTTTTTCCTTTCAAAAACTCGAAATGCTTTTGTCTAAAGGAGCTTACATTTTCCCTATATTTGGGGTTGGGATCACACCAACAAACCTTTATGATTGAAGGACATCTGATTTATCATTTGAGCTAAAGCCGACAACCATTCTGGCCTTATATCTTTTAAAATCATCTTATCTTTTGATACAGCCCTCTACTTAGATAGAAACATCAGCTGTGGTTATTCATTTGTCCACTTCAAGATCAAACTAGCAACCCAGAAGAATATCTGATGGTGAAGAAGAGTAGACGCCAATGAAAATATCTAACTGGAGACACAAGATTTGGGAACTTTGGTTGTTAAGAGCTGTTGCCAGAATTTAATGAATGGCAAGAGAACTGGTTCTTTTATGACTAAATTACCAACTCGCTACGTCACCGCGTCATGCCTGGCCTCCTGCACGCTCTACCCAGACACCTTTCCCTCACTTAAACCAAACAGTGTTTCCAGTAGGTGTGAGCACGTCCGACACAGATTATCTCTTGCTGTGTGCTACATGTGTAAAAGAGCAACTCTGGACAAAGTCCAGATATGATTCTGCAGACATTGTCTGGAGTTCCTGTGTGAAAACTGCTTTAGTTTTCCAGCACTTCTACTTCAGTGTTTGTGTCAGTTTAAACAATGTGTTAAAGCTCCTGGGAGTAATGTGCCTGTGCAAATAAGATAAGTATTTCACCCCTAAGTATTTTTCTGCA
This sequence comes from Monopterus albus, assembly GCF_001952655.1. NCBI lineage: Eukaryota > Metazoa > Chordata > Actinopteri > Synbranchiformes > Synbranchidae > Monopterus > Monopterus albus. The sequence continues at coordinate 440,059 of NW_018128102.1, read as the reverse complement.
CAGACCGCTTTTAAGTCGTCTTCTAAATTGTCTGGTGTTTCAAAGGAACAGCTTGAGGTCAGTAAATTTACAAATGAGAGAGAAAGATAGGGGGAGATGTGACAGAGTCAATTAGAGATGAAGGATGAAGTGAGAGGTATGAAGGCTGCAAATGGAGGTGAAAAGAGGGAAA